>NC_044996.1:121574749-121768509 GCF_008728515.1 Papio anubis
TCATTTTGAGAAAATTTTAAAACTACAAATCAGGTGCAGGACTAGTACAATGAATATACCCTTCACTTAGATTCACTAACATTTGCTACATTTGCATAATCTATTTTTTACCTATGCATGGTGTTAATACACACGAGTATATTTTATTTTCCTGAACCATTTGAGAATTAATTGTATATATCATTGCATTTTCCATTTGTATCTAATTCAGCATGTATTTCCAAAGAACGTGGACATTCATTTATATAATCACAATACTGTTATTGTACTCAGGAAAGTTGACACTTCATTATTTACACAAATGTTATCTAATATATGGCCCATGTTCAAATTTCCCTAGTTGCCCCAATAATGTACTTGCCTTAAACAACTTTTGATTTTTTTTTTTTTTTTTTTGAGATGGAGTGTCACTCTGTCACCCAGGCTGGAGTGCAGTGGCGTGATGTCGGCTCACTGCAGCCTCTGCCTCCTGGGTTCAAGTAATTCTGCCTCAGCCTGGCGAGTAGCTGGGACCGCAGGCGCACACCACCGTACCCGGCTAATTTTTGTATTTTTAGTAGAGACAGGGTTTCACCATATTGGTCAGGCTGGTCTCAAACTCCTGACCTCAGGCAATCCACCCGCCTTGGCTTCTCAAAGTGATGGGATTACAGGCGTGAGCCACCATGCCCGGCCTTTTTTTTTTTCTTTCTTTCTTTATAAGTCTCTCTTAATCTACAGGCTCCCCTTCCATATTTTGGAGTTGACTTCCTTACAGTTTATCTGTTAAAACAATCTGGCACATTTCACCTATAGAGTTTCTAACAGTTTGGGTTTTGCACACGTTTATGCTGTAGTTTAACGTGTTCTCTGTACTCGCTGCACATTGGCAGCTGGATCCACAGGCTACGTGATCCAGATCCTGTTTGATTCTTTTGGCAAGGCTCTAGATCCACTTAGGCACATATGTCTGGTTTTTGCTTTGTTTTTGTTTTAGCAGCTGTGGATGCTCAATGCCTAGACCCATTGAATCTTTGGGGGATAGAAATGGTGATACTGGCCGGGCGTAGTGGCTCACACCTGTAATCCCAACACTTTGGGAGGCCGAGGAGGGTAGATCACTTGAAATCAGGAGTTCGCCGGGCGCGGTGGCTCAAGCCTGTAATCCCAGCACTTTGGGAGGCCGAGACGGGCGGATCACGAGGTCAGGAGATCGAGACCATCCTGGCTAACACAGTGAAACCCTGCCCTACTAAAAATACAAAAATTAGCCAGGCGAGGTGGCGTGGCGCCTGTAGTCCCAGCTACTCGAGGCTGAGGCAGGAGAATGGTGGTAGACCCGAGGGCGGAGCTTGCAGTGAGCTTGAGATCCGCCACTGCACCCCCAGCCTGGGCGACAGAGCGAGACTCCGTCTCCAAAAAAAAAAAAGAGAAATCAGGAGTTCAAGACCAGTCTAGCCAACATGGTGAAACCCCAGCTCTACTAAAAATACAAAAAAAAATTAGCACAGACATGGATCATGAGGTCAGGAGATTGAGACCATTCTGACTAACACAGTGAAACCCTGTCTCTCTACTAAAATGCAAAAATTAGCCAGGACGTGGCAGGTGGTAGGCCGTAGTCCCAGCTACCGGGAGGCTGAGGCAGGAGAATGGTGTGAACCCAGGAGTACGGGAGCTTGCAGTGAGCTGGAGATCGCACTACTCGCACTCCAGCCAGGGACAGAGCAAGACCCATCTCAAAAAAAAAAAAAAAAATTAGCCACATGGTGGCACGCGCCTGTAGTCCCAGCTACTCAGGAGACTGAGTCAGGAGAATTGCTTGAAGCTGCAGGCAGAGGTGGCAGTGAGCCAAGATCACGCCACTGCACTCCAGCCCGGGTGACAGAGTGAGATTCTTGTCTCAAAATAGTACAGATTGAACACGCTATCCAGCATCTCTTTGAGGGTTCGAAGGGTGATCACAGGTTAGAGATATCAAGACCATCCCAACATATCCAGGAAATTCCTCGCCTCTACTTGGGGTCAAAAACATTAGCTGGGAGTGGTGGCATGCACTCAGTTTCAGTTACTGGATGGGCTGAGGCAGGAGACCACGCCATTCTGCCTCAGCCTCCCCGAGAAGCTGGGACTACAGGCTACCACCACCACGCCCGCTAATGTTTTTGTATTTTAGTAGAGTCGAGGTTTCACCGTGTTAGCCAGGATGATCTTGATCTGACCTCGTGATCTGCCCACCTCGGCCTCCCAAAGTGCTGGGATTACAGGCATGAGCCACCACGCCTGGCTGAGACCATTTCTTAAAATAATAAATTAAAAATCATTATGGGTTTATAGATTTTAAACATATTTGATAGTTTTGAATGCTTGTAATTCTTGGTCTTATTCAAGTTCAAACTGTCCCATTTTGTTAGTGGAAGTTGGTTCTGAGTCCTCTTGACATGACCCAAGTAGTCTGGATAGTTACCTCACTATCTAGCATGTGAAGATGTTCCCAGAATTTCGCATCGTGGTTTTCATTTACGTTGCCCTGATTACTAATGAGGTTGAACATTTTTTCACAGGTTTATTGACTTCTTCTTGAAATTCCTATTCATGTCTTTTGGCCACTTTTTATATGGGTCATTTGTCCCTTATTGATTTATAAGGGTTCTTTATTTTTTTTCCTAGATATTAATAGTTTCGGCCAGATGTTTGCAGATGTCTTTTCTCAATATGACTTGTCTTTTCAGTTTTGGTGTCTCGATGATCAGAAGTTCTTCATGTTGATTTATTGACCTTTTCCATTATGGTTTTCACTCTTTGACTCTGGGAGCTTAATAAAAGCATGAAATACTTATTGATTGTCCATTGCTAATCTGAAACCCTTTCAGAATAGTCCTAACCCAAGGTCTCAGTATCAGAGATGAAGGCCAGTTGTGGGTGTCAGTCCTCAGGGTCACAGATGGCTCTTTTAGAGTTGTCTTTTTTTTTTTTTTTTTTTTGAGACGGAGTCTTGCTCTATAGCCCAGGGTGAAGTGCAGTGATACAGTGGTGCGATCTCATTCACTGCACCCTCCACCTCCTGGGTTCAAGCAATTCTCCTACCTCAGCCTCCCGAGTAGCTGGGATTGCAGGCATGCACCACCACGCCCAGCTAATTTTTGTATTTTTAGTAGAGACGGGGTTTCACCATCTTGGCCAGGCTGGTCCTGGGCTCCTGACCTCAAGTGATCCACCCACCTCAGCCTCCCAAAGTGTTGGGACTACAGGCGTGAGCCACTGCACCAGACTAGAGTTGTCTTTTTTTTTTTTTTTTTTTGAGATGGAGTCTCGCTCTGTCGCCCAGCCTAGAGTGCAATGGCACCATCTTGGTTCACTGCAACCTCCGCCTTCTGGGTTCAAGCGATTCTTCCGCCTCAGCCTCCCAAGTTGCTGGGATTACAGGCATTCACTACTACACCTGGCTAATTTTTTTGTGTGCTTCTAGTGGAGACGGGGTTTTGCCATGTTGGCCAGGCTGGTCTCAAACCCCTGGCCTCAGGTGATCCCCCTGCCTCGGCCTCGAAGGGGATTACAGGTGTGAGCCACTGCACCTGGCCTAGAGTTGTCTTATAATTAGCTAAACACAGCAGTATGTCTCAATAAATATCATATTTTAGTTTTTCACTATCTTTTTTTTTTAATGCAACAAATTACTATCACAGAATTGTAGAATGACTGTTAAAGGCCAACACTAATTATTTAAAGGGCAGGAAATTAATAAAGAAGCATAAACCTGTTACCAACATGAAAACTGAGCAGAACTTCTAAAGCTGAGCTGTTAATAGTTTTATTCAGGCCCTTGCTGGCTCAGCAGGAAAATGAAAGGGAAGCAGCAACCACCACCCTGAGTAAACATGCACTGCTTTTTCTTCCTCCATTAGAAATTCCTCGGCTCTCTAAACACAGCAAAGTTTGGCTGAAAGTAAGTCATGTGGTTTTAAAATGTTCATCTTTGAAGTAAGCTAGTCACAGAAGGACAAATGCTGCATGATTCTACTTGTATGAGGTATCTAAAATAGTCAAACTCATAGAGGCAGAGAATAGAATGGCAATTGCCAGGGATTGGGGGAGGGAGAAATAGGGAGTTGGTAATCAACAAAGTTTTAGTCAAGCAAGGAGAATAAGTTCTAGAGACCCCTTGCACAACATCGTGCCTATAGATAACAGTGCTGTATTGTACGCTTAAAAAGCTGCCAAGAGGGCAGATGTCATGTTAATTATTCTTACCACTGTATTTTTTTTTAAATGACAGCTTGATGGGTTTTCCACAAAGTTATGAATTTGTGTTCTTTGTAATTTTTTGCTGTCTGAAATTCTAAGAACTACAGGTATTAGGAAATGATTTTGAAATGATTTTTTCTTTCTTTTTAAAAAACACCATTATTTAGCAAAACGAAAAGTTAGAAATCCTGAATAATAATTGTCATCTCTTCCTTAGAAAGGAATGCACTATTGGTATCAGTGGGCAGGATACAGCGTTGTCCAGTGGACTGAGGAGCAGGAGCACCAGACTCCTACCCCACCATTGCCTCTAACTAGCCCTGAAACCTTGGGAAGCTACCCCAGCACTGTGGGAAGTGGCATAGTCCCTCCTGGAGCTGTTTTGAGGATTAAGTAAGGTTATCTGTGTGAGGAACATATGCAATGGATGGACTCTAGCCACATGATAGTCATTAACCACCACTCATGTGATACTGCACATTTTCGCTTCTGCCTGAGAAGATAATGTCCACTAATAGAAAATGGAACCATACCCTGTAGTCAGGAGTTCTTATGTCATTGTTTTAGTTTTCCATTGCTGCCAAAATAAATGACTGCAAATTTACAGGCTGAAAGTAATGCAAATGATTATCTTAGTTCTGTAGGTCAGAAGTCCAATTCTAAATCAAGGTGTCAGCAGGGTTGCGTTCCTTTCTCAAGGCCCTAGGGGAGAATTTCTTTCCTGATCATTTAGATTGTTGACAGAACTCAGTTCCTCGAGGTTGTAGGACCAAGGTCTGTTTTGCTGGCTGAGGGCTGTTTCCAGCTTCCTTCCTCTATTGTCAAAGCCTGCAGCAAGTCCTTTGCAGGTCCCCCCTCTGACCCCTTCTTCTGCCTCCCTCTTAGACTACAGGCACTCATATGCTTGAATCAGGCCCACCCAGATAATCCAAGATCATCTCACTATTTTAAGGGCAACTGATAAGTAAACTTAATTCCAATGCAACCTTAATTTCCTTTTGCCATGTAAGGTAACAGTCACAGGTTCCAGAAATAGAAGACATCTTTGAGGGGCCATTATTCTGCCTACTCATCCAGTAAACTAGAATTTTGTTGGGATCTTTAACAGGTCATTTATCCTTACCTTTTATTTTCTTCATCCAAAAAATAAAGTGGCCTACCATATAGGATAGATAATGTTTATTGAGCACTTACTTGCTGTGAGCTTGGTCCTTGGCGCTAAGCTCTTTGCTCAGGAAGAGTCTTTGAGGTGGGTTCTATTATTATCTCCATTTATAAGTGAGGAAACTGCATTTTGGAGAAGTTAAGTAATTGTTGAAAATAATTCAACTGGTGAGGGAGTCAGACATTTCAGCAGGCTGCTGTACCTCAAAGGTTTGGCTGGCAATCAGCCTTCACATGGCAGGCATACTAATTAGAAATCAGTGTCTTGATTTTCTTAAAAAGTTTCAGTTTTGCTAGCAGAAATTGTCATTTGTGGCCAGGCACGGTGCCTCACGCTTGTAATCCCAGTGCTTTGTAGGCCGAGGCAGGTGAATCACCTGTGGTCGGGAGCTTGAGACCAGCCTGGCCAACATGGTGAAACCCTGTCTCCACTAAAACTATAATAATTAGCTGGGCGTGGTAGTGGGCGCCTGTAATCCCAGCTACTCGGGAGGCTGAGGTAGGAGAATCGTTTGAACCCAGGAGGTGGAGGTTACATGAGCTGAGATTGCACTACTGCACTCCATCCTGGGTGACAGAGGGAAACTCTGTCTCAAAAGAAAAGAAGTTGTCATTTGTGTTCATGGACGTGGTAAGAAAATAAAAACTGAAATCAGATATGTATTAAAATGGTTAAGTTATAAAATATTCTAGATAAAACTGTTTCTCTGTCTGAAAATGCAAAAAAAAAATTGATTTCTGGGTTGTGCTAAATCACGAACTGTTTTTTGAAGTCAGAATGTTGTTTTGTCTGAGATCTTGGAGTTCTCTGCCAAGAGAGATCTGATTTGTAATAGGGTGGTGGATGGGCTCAATGTTTTTTTAATGAGATATTGGACTGTGATGTTTTGTTATACTGTAAGTGATATGTAACCAAACAAGGAAATTTTCCTAGCAACAAAGTTGTTTTCCTGAATCAGAAGAATGCTTTTGTTTGCTCATTTTCTTATTGTCCAAAAGATAAAAAAGCTTGTGAATTTAGCATCTTATTTTTTTTGAGATTGAGGTACTGGCGAGTATAGATAATAGAATATATAAGATTATCATTGGAAGTATTTGGCAAGCAGTATGTTAATTCAGACCTAAACTATATTTAGGTAGAGAACTACCTTGTTTTTTTGTTTGTTTAAGATGGAGTTTCGCTCTTGTTGCCCAGGCTGGAGTGCAGTGGCGTGATCTCGGCTCACTGCAAGCTCCGTCTCCTGGGTTCAAGTGATTCTCCTGCCTCAGCCTCCCAAGTAGCTGGGATTACAGGCATGCGCCACCATGCCCTGCTAATTTTGTATTTTTAGTAGAGTTGGAGTTTCTCCCTGTTGTTCAGGCTAGTCTCGAACTTCCAACCTGAGGTGATCCGCCCACCTCGGCCTCCCAAAGTGCTGGGATTACAGGTGTGAGTCACTGCGCCCTGCCGAGAACCACCTTGTTTCTATGCCAGACCCAATTGTTGGACATGATTATCTCGCTGGCCCTCATAAGCCTTTTTTTCTCTCTTCTTGTTCTTCATTAATCTGGTGAGGGACCCAGACATTTCAGCAGGCTGCTGTACCTCAAAGGTTTGGCTGGCAATCAGCCTTCACATGGCAGGCATACTAATTAGAAATCAATGTTTTGATTTTTTTAAAGTTTTAATTTTGCTAACAGAAAGTGTTATTCGTGTTCATGAACGTGTTAAGAAAATAGAAACCCAAACTTTTTTACAGTCATCATATCTCTAAGTTCTACCCCATTCCATTTGTTTGTTTGTTTTGAGACAGGGTCCCACTCTGTTGCCCAAGCTGTAGTGCAGTGGTGCAGTTACAACTTGCTGCAGCCTCAACCTCCCTGGCTTAAATGATCCTCCCACCTCAGCCTCCTGAGTAGCTGGGACCACAAGCATGTGTCATCCCACCTGGCTAATTTTTGTATTTTTTTGTAGAGACAGGATTTCAGCACATTGCCCAGGCTGATCTTGAAGTCCTGGGCTCAAGTAATCCACTTGCCTCGGCCTCCTGAAGTGCTGGGATTACAGATGTGAGCCACTGCCCCGGCTTTCGATTTGTTTATGCAACAAATATTTGAATAGTATGTGCTAGGAGGCCCTAGGGATAGTGTGCCCTCATGAAGCTTACAGATTAATGAAAGACTCAAACATGAAAGAAATAATTACACAATCAGGAAGTACATGAGTGCTGTGAAAGGGAATAGAAGATTCTGCAAAATTGAAGGACAGGGTACAAAGAAAGCCTCGATGTAAAGGATGAATAACATTTAGCTAGGCAAAAAGTGGGATTGACTGGTCTTGGTCAAGGGGTATATTTTGCAAAGGTCTTGTCCCAATAGGGAGTGTGGCAATTTCGAGCAACAGCAAAAAGGCCTCTGGGGTGTCGGTGGGTGTGTGTTCACGTATGTGTATGTGTGTTCGCTTGTGTGCATGCATGTGAGGAGGCGGGGTGGGGAGTGGCTCTGGAGGAGAAGGGCACAGATTCTCAGTCCTGTAGCACTCCTGTTCAGAATGTCAAGTAGAGCTGAGAATTGTCTGTTGATCATTGGTCCACCAAGCAGTTCGTATGGACTCCATCATCAAGCAGATGTGGTGACCATATACTTTATCATCAAAACCAGGATATTCATTTTTTTAAAACTTTTTTTTTTTTTTTTAATGTTGCCCAAGCTGGTCTTGAACTCCTAGGCTCAATGGATCCTGCCACCCCGGCTTCCCAAAGTGCTGGGATTACAGGCTTGAGCCAACACACGCGGCAAACCAGGATACTCTTGAGAGTGAAAGGGGACACTATTAATTATGCTGGGACAATGGATATAAAACAGTACTTATAGACCAGTTCTCAGCCACTCCAGGGAGCCCCAAAGTTGCGTAGAAACCGTGCTCTGAAATGACAGGGTTAGTCACGTGCTCCTGCTTTCTCACCTTTTCCCCTTCCTTCAACCATGAATAACTATGAAAGAGGGGCACCGGGAGAAACTGCTCCAAGTCTATACAACAGAATCATAGCACTGTAGCCCACCCAGCTGCAGCCTCCTGTTTTTCACACTGCCATCTGATCTCTATTAATGTGTTTTGAGAATTAAAGCCTAAAAAACATATAGAAAAGAAAGTAAGGCCTTAAAAGTTTAGCACGTGAACTTTTCCCACTAGAAGCTTTTCTTACACTGCTTCTTATGGATTACATGACCTAATTATATGTTCCCGGATGGCCACTAGGCAGAATGGGTGTGGTCTAACTTCTTTCACAGTAAACATGTTTTGTGGATTGGCCCCTATAGTGGATAATGGTGAATAACGCATGGAGTAAATACCTACAGGAAGCCTTCCCGTAGGTGTAAAACCTTTATTTCAGGAAATAAAATAGGAAGATATATTGATTTTTTTAATAGAATCAACTGTTTGGCTGAATCTGCATAATGAGGATTAATGGCGCTTTATTTCCTGCTCTCTCTGCCCAAGTCATTCTACAGCAGGGCCCTCAGAGAGCCCTAGTAACTTCTTCAATTTACTGAGAGATGGATCACTTTGCAGTATAATAATATTTAATGGTCGGCAACTGCGAGAACGTGGGATCTCATTGTCCTCCTCAGCCTTTCTTCAACAACCCCCCAAGTCCTCAATAAAATAGTTTGACCCTGTCCCGCATAATAATTTTTAATGTTCATGTTCAGCCAAATACTCAGGACACTAAGGAGTTGCACTATTTCTTTTCAAACTGCATTCAAGCTCTTTCTTTTGTTTTAAAAGCCAGGAAATGTGAAGAATTCACCTGGAACTAAGTAGAAAACTCCTTGCTCTGCCATCTTAATCAGGTAAAGAACAAGAAATCTCTGTGATTGTTTTCAGCATTGTAGTGCCAGCTGAAATGAGTTGTGTTTAATTAATTTAATTTAATTGTAACAGTTTCAACTTGATGTGAAAACATAAGGGTCATATTTTCTTCCATCTTTAATTTCTGGGCTTAAATGCTGTGACTTATATATTTGTGTTTGTTCCACTGATATTACCTGGGTTTTTTAGACAAGCTAGAATCAGACAGTTGGGATTTGTCTACAAATGTATTTCAAACAATTGGAAAGTGTCATTATTCCTTAGGTTTATTTTTTTCAAACAACACTTTATTATAGTAAGTACACTTGTATTTATCTAATACTCAGTGTACACTGGAATGCATGACAGTTACACAGAGGCTCAAAACAGTAGTTATATTGTTTGTGTATATTTGAAAAATTGTATAATAGCACTTGTGATTTCCTGGTAATTAGAAGACTATAATTGAAATTGGAAACAACCTAGATATTCAACTATAGGAAAATGGCTTAATTATGGTATATCCATAAAGTGGAATATTATTATTCTGTTTCTACAGTATTTAATTGCATGGGAACATGTGCACAATTATTGTTAAATGAAAAAAAGGTAGTGTGATATGTTTATAGAGGGGAAGAAGCCAGGAGATACAACAGAAAGTGTATATCGTTCAGTGGTATGATGATTTTTATATTTTTTCTTCTTTATAACTTTCTGTATTTTAAAAATTTTCTGCAATGAATATGTGTTTTATAATCAGAAAATTTTTTGAAAATTGGTGTTACATTTATTGTAAATCATGGCCCCTACTTAAAATTTAGGAAAACCCTGAGTTTGAAGGCTTTTTTCTTCAAGCTTTCTTTATATTTTTGGAGACCCAAAGAGTCACATAAACCGAGAATTTGAAAGTGAACCCCCAGCCTCAAGCAGACTCCCCTGAAGCCCTGTATGTTCCTCCTTTTACACCAGCACTGATGGGAAACTCACCCCATGGGGCAGCCATCCTGGGACAATTCTGATTTTTTGGAAGCTGTTTCTTCTGCTAAGCAAAAATATGTCTCCTTAGTGGTCACAGAAAACAAATCCAGTTCCTCTTTCACTGCATAGCCGTTCATACAGTAACCCAAAATCAGTAGGTTCTCAGATACAAACTATTACCCGGGGAGTTGGTAAAAGGCAAAGGCCACCCCAGAATCAGTATCTCTGGTGAATGCATGGGAATGCATATCTGCCAGTTATGCATGGGATGTGCCATTAGAAGGATGACTAGAGGGTGAGCAGCCACAGAGTGACACATGTCCTCTAGGGACTTGACTTTTAATACGGTTATATTTCTCTCATTTTTTTAAATCCTTGTCAGCCAGAATGGTTATATTTCTGTACAGGGACAATGAAAAAGACATAGAATAAAGGGAAATTAGGTAAGTATCCATTTCAGTTTTCAAAGATACTCTTCACCAGAGTTCAGCTTGCTGTAATACACAACCTTGATTTCATTCTTTATTGTTTTTAGATCTTCATTGGAGGAGGTGTAGCTTTTAATTATAAAAGTGATTCGTGTTGGTTGTAAAAAATGTTTTTAGCTAACTATTTTAAAAGCTTGTCTTATCCTTTCTTTTCTTTCTTTTTTTTTTTTTTTGAGATGGAGTTTCACTCTTGTTGCCCAGGCTGGAGTGCAGTGGTGCAATCTCGCCCACTGCAGCCTCGGAGGCCTCCCAGGTTCTAGTGATTCTCCTGCCTCAGCCTCCCAAGTAGCTGGGATTACAGGCATGCGCCACCATGCCCAACTAATTTTGCATTTGTGGTAGAGACAGGGTTTTACCATATTGGTCAGGCTGGTCTCGAACTCCTGACCTCAGGTGATCCATCTGCCTCGGCCTCCCAAAGTGCTGGGATTACCGGTATGAGCCACCATGTCTGGCCACTTTATTCTTGTTTCCAGAGGTAATTTTTGTTAATAGTTTGGTGTATCATTCCAGACTTTTAAATATAGATAGATAGATAGATAGATAGATAGATAGATAGATAGATAGATAGGCAGGCCGGGTGCAGTGGCTCATACCTGTACTCCTAGCGCTTTGGGAGGCCGAGGTAGGTGATTACATGAGTCTGGCAGTTCAAGAACAGCCTGGGCAATATAGCGAAACCCTGTCTATACAGAAAAATTTAAAAATTAGCTGAGTGTGATGACAAACACCTGTAGTCCCAGTTACTTGGAGGCTGAGGTGGGAGGATCACCTGAGCCTGGGAGAAACAGGTTGCAGTGAGCCATGATCACTCCACTGCACTCCAGCCTGGGCAACAGAGTGACACCCTGTCTCAAAAACAAATATATATGTATTTATTTATATTTAAAATGTATAAATTAAATAAATTTATATATTTATAATATTTTCATGCATACATGCATGTTTTTGTTTTTTTGACAAAATGGGATCATATTCCTCATATTGTTCTGCAAGTTCACAGGAAACTTTCTTTTTACTGTTATTTATCTGGTGGGATGGGATCTTGCTGTGTTACCCAGGCTGGACTTCAACTCCTGGGTTTAAGTGATCCTCCCACTTCACCCTTCTGAGTAGCTGCACAGAAAACTTTCTGAAGGCATATAATTGTAATTTTATTATCATACATAAAGAAATTAGGCCGGGGCCAGGCGCGGTGGCTCACCACTGTGGTCCCAGCACTTTGGGAAGCTGAGGTGGGTGGATCATGAGGTCAGGAGTTTGAGACCACCTAGCCAATATGGTGAAACCCTGTCTCTACTAAAAATACAAAAATTAGCCAGGCATGGTGGTGTGCACCTGTAGTCCCAGCTACTCGGGAGGCTGAGGCAGGGGAATCGCTTGAACCCGGAAGGCAGAGGTTGCAGTGAGCCGAGATCACGCCACTGCACTGCAGCCTGGGTGACAGAGTGAGACTCCGTCTCAAAAAAAAAAAAGAAAAAAGAGAAATTAAGGCCAAGCATGGTGGCTTATACCTGTAGTTCAAATTACTCAGGAGGCTGCGGCAGGAGAATTGCTTGAACCTGGGAGGTAGAGCCAGTGAGCCAAGATCGTGCCACTGCACACTCCCAGCCTGGGCAACACAGAGAGACTCCGTCTAAAAAAAAAAAAGAAAGAAAGAAAGAAAGAAATTAGCACTAATTCCTTAACATCATTTAATATCCAGTCAATGTACACATTTTCCTGGTTGTTTCATGAATAACTTTTTACGGTTGGTTCGTTTGAACCAGGATCCAAATAAGATCTGCCTGTTGTGTTGGGTAGGTCTCTTAGAACTGTAAAAGTTTCTGCTCCCTCTCTGTTCCTTGCTATTTGTTTGTTGAAAAACCTGGCTTATTTGTCCTTTAGCATTTCCTGTGTTCTACAAGGATTGAGCTGGGAGGGGAAAAAAAGAATTTCTCATGTTCTGGCTGTGGCCGAATGTATCCATTTAGTATCATTCTGTTTATCTCTTGGTTCCTTTCTTCTCTATATTTCCCATAAACTTATAGTTGGATTTGAAGGCTTAATGAGACTTAGGTTCAATTTTTTTTTTTGCTAAGAATGCCATAGACAGTACTATGTTAAGCTATGTTGAATGAATGAATGAACTTGTTTTATATAACATATTGTGTAAATATTTCCCTGTCAGTACTTATAGATCTACCCATTCCTTCTCTAGTTGCTTAATGGTTTCCTAGTATGGACTACCATGATCTACTTAATCCTTATCAACATAGGTTGTTTCCAGTTTTTAGTTTTTAACAATGCAATAAATCTGTCAAATTCCTACCGAAGACAAAAACAGATTAATAAACTGAGATAGAAAAAATAAGCTAGTAGTTTACATGTTTAAGAATTTTTAGTTGTATATTAAAAAATCAAGTGAATAGTCACTGGCCTCTAAAATATTTAGAAATCTCTAATTGCACCAGGCACGGTGACTCACACCTGTAATTCCAGCACTTTGGGAGGCTGAGGCGGGCGGATCACCTCAGGTCAGGAGTTCGAGACCAGCCTGCCCCACCACATCTCTACTAAAAATACAAAAAATTAGCCAGACATGGTGGCACATGTCTATAATCCCAGCTACTCAGGAGACTGAGGCAGGAGAATTGCTTGAACCCGGGAGGTGGAGGTTGCGGTGAACCGAGATCGCACCACTGCACTCCAGCCTGGGCAACAAGAGCGAAACTCTGAATCTAAAAAAAAAAAAAAAAAAAAAAGAAATCTCTAATTGCTGAGTATATTCATTACAAATTATGGAAAAAAGCCAGATGTGGTGGCTCACGGCTGTAATCCCAGCACTTTGGGAAGCTGAGGCAGGCAGATCACTTGAGGTCAAGAGTTTGAGACCAGCCTGGCCAACATGGTAAACCCCTGTCTCTACCAAAAATATAAAAAATTAGCTGGGCGTGGTGGCGGGCACCTGTAATCCTAGCTACTCAGGAGGCTGAGGCAGGAGAATCGTTTGAACGCGGGAGGCAGAGGTTACAGTGAGCCAAGATCGCACCACTGCACTCCAGCTTGGGTGACAGAACAAGACTCCATCTCAAAAAAAAAAAAAAAAAAAATTATGAAAAAAGCAATCTGGAGAAGACTCGGTTTGTCTTTGACTTGTCTTTGAATATATGTGTATTTTATTCCAGAAAAGTATGATGAGGGTGATGTGAGGAAAATTACACATCAAACTGAGGGTGATGTAATCATGCTTTCCAGCAGATAGATGGAAATGTAGTTGTTTAATCTTCAGATGTGATGTGTACTGTGCCATTTAGACATTTATTTTTTATTTATTCACCCATCCATTTGGTTAATTACGCTCAGATACACAGCCAATTGAGGATCTGAATGTAGTATATGTACTATTGATGGAACACAAAATCTTTTTTTTTTTTTTTCTTGAGACAGAGTTTCGCTCTGTCGCCTAGGCTGGAGTGCAATGGCTCAATCTCAGTTCACTGTATCCTCTGCCTCCCAGGTTCAAGCAATTCTCCTGCCTCAGCCTTCCGAGTAGCTGGGATTACAGGCGCCCACCACCATGCCCGGCTAATTTTTTGTATTTTTAGTAGAGATGGGGTTTCACCATGTTAGCCAGGCTGGTCTCGAACTCTGGACCACAGATGATCCACCTGCCTCGGCCTCCTAAAGTGCTGGGAATTACACACGTGAGCCACCACAGTCGGCCTTCTTTCTGATTCTTAGTTTAACTATCTGTAAAATGGGAATAATTACAGTTTTCTCTGGCTCATGTTTCTTATGGTTATATAATGGTGATGTAAATATTGTCTATGGTTTCTCTATTTATTTATTTATTTATTTATTTATTTTGAGACAGAGTTTCATCCTTGTCGCCCAGGCTGTAGTGCAATGGCATGATCTCAGCTCATTACAGCCTCCATCTCCTGGGTTCAAGCAATTCTCCTGCCTCAGCCTCCTGAGTAGCTGGGATTACAGGACCTGCCACCATGCCGAGCTAATTTTTTTGTATTTTTAGTAGAGATGGGGTTTCACCACGTTGGCCAGGCTGATCTCGAACTTCTGACCTCAGGTGATCGACCCGCCTCAGCTTCCCAAAGTGCTGGGATTACAGGCATGGGCCACCGCGCCCAGCCTGGTTTCTCTATTTAAATCTGAAGAATTTTCATGATGCAAAATTTTTTCTGGCACAGTTTACTTATGTTTTTCTTTTCCTTCTTTTAGTTATAGGTAAACATTGGAAACTCCGTAGAATAAATCAGTATTTCTACAGAAAAATGGCAGAGAAGTCAGTATTGAATGTATTAAATTGGCTTTCTTCTTCAGGAAAAACTAGACCAGACCTCTGTTATCTTCTGTGATATCATCCTACAAGCAAACTAATCTGGAATCCCTTCACCTAGAGATAATGTACAAGCCTTAGAACTCCTCGTTCTCATGTTGCTATTTATGTACCTAATTAAAACCCAAGTTAAAAAAAACATCCGGTATCATTGAGTGACGGTCTAAGTGTATCTGGTGCCTGTGTATATGGTGTGTGTATGCATGGTTTGTGTGTGTGGTGCATGTTTGTGTGTGTGTGTGGTATGGATAGTGTATGTGAGTTAGAGCCAACAGGTAACTCTTCTTAGGGAAGTATCAGCTTGCAGCCTGCAGAGTCTGGGCCCCACAACACATAGTATAGAAGAGTAGCTCTGGAGTCCGAAAGATGCTTCAATAACCAGGACAAGGACCAAAACTTGTAATACAGTTTCCCTGACAATGATTAGAAGACATATAAAAGGAAACAGTAACAGTGACCCCTTATTGTGGCTGTCACCTCCTAGTTTGTACAGAACTTGCAATTCTTGAATGCCAGTGGGAGATTCAGAATGAAGAGGTCTCTGTCCTCTGCCAGTGGATGAATGGAGATGTGGTGTGTGTTTGGATTCTCTGTATGTGTATGGCTTGTATTTTCCTCCTCTGCGGCGCCTGAATGCACAGCTCATTGAACTCTGTAGTCCCACTGCAGGAGCCTCTTTTGACTTGTCAGCCAGCCAGTAAGGATGGCAGGGGAACAGAATGTCAAAGAGAATTTAGAATTTCCAGATTTCAATTAGATTTGGGAACTCTTAAATCTTCCTTGTATACTTGTATCATCAATTGAATTCCTAATCGTTGACCTTCCAGAACTGATAGCAGTCAGTAAGATAGCAATACACAGATGGACATGCACATATTCGTGTTATATATATTTAAGAGAGCCAAAATGGCAGGAACAGTGGCAGCATTGTTACCGGATTAATGAGCTGAAGCAAATTTGTCCCTAGAATGATCTCCATAGTCACCCAGAAGTCTTTTATTTCCTTTTAGGCCAAAGTACTTTTGTGTTATTGTACCAATCACCCAAATATATGAAAGCCATGCCTATATCTCATTATAAACATGCTATTGTTCCAGGCTTTCTCCATTTGGCTTGGCCTCCCATGTCACCTCTGGAAAGTAGCGATTCCTTGAGTTTCTTCCTTGCAATTGCCTGACCTAGAGAAGATTAAGAAGAAATGGCCTACACGTCAGCATGCTTAGGTCATTAATCAATAATTTGAGTGCCTCCTATCTAAGATATTACCTCCCATTTTTAGTTTTTTACTCAGTATTGAAACATTGCTTTAAAACATTTTAGGCCAGGTACAGTGGTATCTGTAATCACCTGCCTGTAATCACCCGAGGCGGGTGAATCACTTAAGGCCGGGAGTTTGAGACCAGCCTGGATAACATGGTGAAACCCTGTCTCTACTAAAAATACAAAAATTAGCCAGGCGTGGTGGTGCACGCCTGTAGTCCCAGCTACTCGAGTGTCTGTGGCAGAAAAATTGCCTGAACCCAGGAGGCAGAGTTTGCAGTGAGCCAAGATCAATCCACGCACTCCAGCCTAGGCAACAGAGTGAGACTGTCTCAAAAAAAGAAAGAAAGAAGGCCAGGTGCAATGGCTCACGCCTGTAACTTTGGGAGACCGAGGCAGGCGGGTTGCTTGAAGTCAGGAGTTCAAGACTAGCCTGGCCAACATAGTGAAACCCTGTCTCTACTAAAAATACAAAAACTTGCTGGGCATGATAGCGGGTGCCTGTAATCCCAGCTACTCAGGAGGCTGAGGCACAAGAATAGCTTGAACCCAGGAGGAGGAGGTTGCATTGAGCCAAGATCACACCACTGCACTCTAGCCTGGACCACAGAGCAAGACCCTGTCTCAAAAAAAAAAAAAAAAAAAAAATTCAAAATGCAGGCAAAATGCCTGTGCTCACAAATATAAATGAAAAAATGTGACTTGCTCGAGGTTAAATAGCAAATCAATGACAGGTAAAATTAGGTCATGCAGTGAATATTACTGATTTATATTAGTCTAAACATATAATTCAGAATCCTTTAATTCAGAAAAAGTAATAGATAGGGGTTATATTTTCCTCATCTTATCTCTTTCTTTTTTTCCACCTGGGCTGGAGTGCAGTGGCATGCACGGTCACAGCTGCTCCAACCTCAACCTCCCAGGCTCAAGCAGTTCTGCATTAGTCTGCCGAGTAGCTGGGACTATAGGTGTGCACCCCCTCACCCAGCTAATTTTTTTATTTTTTTATTTTTTTATTTTTTTTCGAAATGGAGTTCGCTCTGTTGCCCAGGCTGGAGTGCAGTGGCACGATCTCAGCTCACTGCACCCTCCGCCTCCCGGGTTCAAGCAGTTCTCCTCCCTCAGCCTCCTGAGTAGCTGGGATTACAGGTGCCTGCTACCACACCCGGCTAATTTCTGTATTTTTTAGTAGAGACGGGGTTTCACCACCTTGGCCAGGCTGGTCCCGAACTCCCACCTCGGCCTCCCAAAGTGCTGGGATTACAGGCGTGAGCCACTGCACCTGGCCTCCACCTTGTCTTAATGAATGCACTTTGCACTCATCATTTTGGAAAATCTTTTGTTTTGTTTTTTCTTTGAGGCAAGGTCTCACTTTCTTGCCCAGGCTGGAGTGGAGTGGCACGATCACAGCTCACTGCAGCCTTGACCTCCCTGGGTTCAGATGCTTCTCCCACCTTAACCTGCTGCGTAGCTGGGACCACAGGCACATGCCACCATGCCCCGCTAGTTTTTGTATTTTTTGTAGAGATAAAGATTGCCATGTTGCTCAGGCTGGTCTGGAATTCCTGAGCTCAGGTGATCCACCCACCTCAGCCTCCCAAAGTTCTGGGATTACAGGCGTGAGCCACCGTGCCCAGCCCAAGTTTCCACTTTTTAATTCAATGTACCAACCCAGTCTAATGCAGAAACCACTGTCAGGGGACTGGTAGTACATGTGTAGGACTAAACTCTCCTTATGGCTTGATTTTCATTTAAAGTAAGTATTGGAAATCATGTTTTCATTCACCAGTGGTTGAAAGAAACTTGCTTCAGGTTTTGGTTTCCACCCTGTAAACCTTCTGCTGTCTGATGTTTTGTTTCCCTTCTGATATGTTCAACTTTCAAGTCAGTACAGGTTGAGTATCCCTTATCCAAAATGCTTAGGACCAGAAATATTTTGGATTTTGGAATTTTTTTAGATTTTGGAATATTTGCGTATACATAATGAGATATCTTGGGGATGGGACCCAAGTCTAAAACCATGAAATTCATTTGTTTCATTTGCACCTTATACACTTAGGGTGAAGGTAGTTTTATAAAATATTTTTAATACTTTTGTGCATTAAAGTTTTGAGTGAGTGTGTGTGTGTGTGTGTACATATATATATATAGTTTTTGTTTTGTTTTTTAGACAGTCTCACTCTGTTGCCCAGGCTGGAGTAAAGTGGCATGCTCTTGGCTCACTGCAACCTCCACCTCCTAGGTTCAAGCAATTCTCGTGTCTCAGCTTCCCTAGTAGCTGGGATTAAAGGCATGTGCCACCACACCCGGCTAATTTTTTGTATTTTTAGTAGAGACAAAGTTTCAGTATATTCACTAGGCTGGTCTCAAACTCCTGGCCTCAAGTGATGGCCCGCCTCAGCCACCCAAAGTGCTGGAATTACAGGCGTGAGATACCGCGCCTGGTCAGTTTTCACTTTTTTTTTTTTTTTTTTTTGAGACAGAGTCTCGCTCTGTCACCCAGACTGGAGTGCAGTGGCACAATCTCGGCTCACTGCAAGCTCCGCCTCCCGGGTTCACGCCATTCTCCTGCCTCAGCCTCCCGAGTAGCTGGGACTACAGGCGCCCACCACCACGCGCCCACCACCACGCCCGGCTAGTTTTTTGTATTTTTAGTAGAGACGGGTTTCACTGTGTTAGCCAGGATGGTCTTGATCTCCTGACCTCGTGATCCACCCGTCTCGGCCTCCCAAAGTGCTGGGATTACAGGCGTGAGCCACTGTGCCCAGCCAGTTTTCACTATATTTTAACTGTTACCTGTCACGCAAGGTAAGATACGGAATTTTCCACTTGTGGCATCATGTCTGTGTTCAAAAAACTGGATTTCAGAGTGTTTTGGATTTCAGATTTTTGTAGCAGGATGCTCAACCTGTAATTAACCAACACATAACACTAACGGTATACAGTTAGGTCAAACTCCAGATGTGACCAAAGTTCAGGCTTAATTATGTTTATGAAATGATAGCCAAGGAAATGCCTGGGTGGAAGAAAAGTTTGTTTTTATAAGCAAGTGTTTCACATTTCATTCACTTAGCAGTGCAGAATAAGTCATCTGTATTTCACATGTAGGGGTCTTTATCTTAACTGACTGTAGAGTTTTGTTGCTGGACTTTAGCTGTGACTCTGGAAGACAGAAGAATAGCCAAGGAAGTAACTCTTTTTCCTGCCCACCTGCAACCTGTGAAATAGTCTTAAGACTCAGGCCAGGCGCAATGGCTCAAACCTGTAATCCCAGCGCTTAGGGAGGCCGAGGCAGGCGGATCACAAGGTTAGGAGTTCCAAATCAGCCTGGCCAATATGGTGAATCCCCGTCTCTACTAAAAATACAAAAATTAGGCGTGGTGGTTCGTGCCTGTACTCCCAGCTACTCGGGAGGCTGAGGTAGAAGAATCGCTTGAACCCGGGAGGTGGAGGTTGCAGTGAGCCGAGATCGTGCCACTGCACTCCAGCGTGGGCAACAGAGCAAGACTCCATCTCAAAAAAATATATATATATAGTCTTAAGACTCAGTATCCCTATAGTCAGTCTGTAAATTCTCTCCTCTCAGGTATGCCTGGTGAGACTTGCTGTTCAATGCTGATTTGTTGATAGGTGTAGAGAACACATAGAAGAACAAGGGAAAGGCAAAGAAGGAGAAAAAACAGAATTCAAAGACTGCTCTCCACACTCAAAAGTCATAGTGAGCCCTTCAAATGCTTAGATGACATAATACTGGGATTTTGTTAGGAGGAACCCCCAATTTGTGTATGGTCACAGGGTGATTTTAAATGTTTTGTTTACTACAGAAAAAGCATCAGCTTTTTAATATCAGCTATTTAATTTATCTCCCATATCCCTTCTAAATTATGAGAGAATGGCCTCCAGGTAATGGTATGTGTGAATACATACCTAACTCACTCCTGAAACCCCAGGAAGACAGGAAGAAAGGGATTTTTATGTAGCATTCGCATGTAAGAAAAGGATGGCGGAGGAGTTCTGGGCAATGTAGAGGGAGACTCTATCACTAAAAGAAAGAAAAAAGGATGGAGAGAGGGAGACAATGGGACTTGTTTTTCACAACAGACTCAGCAGAATTGTTTGAAACTCTGTACCCATGTAACATTGACACAAATAAAAATAATGAAAATATTTAGAAGCGGATTCTACAAAAGGCAAGGAAGTTAGTATTAAAACGCTGTATTTGGCCAGGTGCGGTGGTTCAAGCCTGTAATCCCAGCACTTTGGGAGGCCTAGGCAGGCGGATCTCGCAGTCAGGAGTTCAACATGGCGAAAACTCATTTCTACTAAAAAATAGAAAAATTAGCTGGGCTAATTTGTGGTGGGTGCCTGTAATCCCAGCTACTCAGGAGGCTGAGGCAGGAGAACTGCTTGAACCTGGGAAGCGGAGGTTGCAGCGAGCTGAGATCGTGCCACTGCACTTCAGCCTGGGCCACAGAGTGAGACTGTCTCAAAAAAAAAAAAAAAAAAAATATATATATATATAGTATTTATTTTGTAAACTTTGATTCTGTGTGTCCACTGGGACCCTTCCTGTAGTGAAAGCATATGATAGATTTCTCCCCATTTAAAAAAAAAATTAGAAGGTTATAGGTGTCTTTGTGTCTGTGGCACTTTGTCAAAGCTCTGATTCAGCCAGTTGCAGTGGCTCATGCCTGTAATCCTAGCACTTTGGGAGGCCAAGATGGGAAGATTGCTTGAGCCCAGCAGTTTGAGACCAGCCTGGGCAACACAGTGAGACCCCCATCTCTATAAAAAATTAAAAATTAGCCGGGCTTAGTGACATGCGCCTATAGTACCAGCTACTCAGGAGGGTCACTTGAGCCCAGAAGATCGAGTCTGCAGTGAGTCATGATTGTGCCACTGCACTCCAGCCTGGGCGACAGTGAGACCCTGTCTCCAAGGGGAAGAAAAAAATGCCAGGCGTGGTGGCTCGTGCCTGTAATTCTAGCACTTTGGGAGGCTGAGATGAGTGGATCGCTTGAGCCAGGAGTTCAAGACAACTCCTGGGCAACATGGTGAAACTCTGTCTCTACAACAAATACAAAAATTAGCCAGTTGTGCTGATGTGTTCCTGTATTCCCAGCTACTCAGAAGGCGGAAGTGGGAGGATCACTTGAGCCCCAGAGGTCAAGGCTGTAGTGAGCTGTGATTGCACCACTGCACTCCAGCCTGGGTGACAATGAGACCCTGTCTCAAAAAAAGAAAAAAAAAAGCTCTGATTCATTTTCTGAATCTTTTGTCAGGAATACAACCCTCAGTTCCAACATTGCTCAAGAGGGAAGCTGTAGCCTGTTGGTGGACCTGTTTCCCTGGATTGGAAGTTGTGTCATTTTATGAAGAAAAGCAGAGAGCACTTAGTATATTGTTCCCCTTGCAGGTGCTCTTCAGAACTGGAAGCATCGTGCTCCTGGGAGCCTTCCCTACTTCATACACCCCACTTGTCTCCTGTTTGTACCTCCTCTCCTTTCCATACTTCCTCTCTATCTTACCAAGCAAACATGGTATTGTTTTCCATTCCTCATGTTGTGTTACTGGCTCTTTGTGGTCCTGCTGACCTAAAGATGTTTGACTTACTTCTAACAGTCTTCTTTGTGTGATTGCTGTTTTCCCCTTGGGACAGGTTCTGTTCTTGTTACTCATTTATGTGCAGAATGGGAGATGTAGGAAAAGCTTGTACCCTTTCAAACCCTTTTAAACTTACTTGTACTTCTGTTGAATTCACCATCACTGGTCCCTTTCTGAAGAACTGACTTTCCAGACATGAAAACCTTTTCTCTCTGAACTCCTAGATCACATTCTAGGTTTCTTATGGCTTCATGCATGTTCTACCCCTTTTTGTTCATACCTGATTTCCCCTAGTAGGCTATAATCTTTCTGAAGCCGAGACAAGTGTCCTTCTTAGTGTTCCCACAGTGCTGACCTAATGCAGTGATATATACATTGTGAATGTGTGAATTCTTGAAAGTTCAAAATTGCATTAATTCTGTTTCTTTTTTTTTTTTTTTGAGACGGAGTCTCGCTCTGCCGCCCAGGCTGGAGTGCAGTGGCGGGATCTCAGCTCACTGCAAGCTCCGCCTCCCGGGTTCACGCCATTCTCCGGCCTCAGCCTCCCGAGTAGCTGGGACTACAGGCGCCCGCCACCTCGCCCGGCTAGTTTTTTGTATTTCTTAATAGAGACGGGGTTTCACTGTGTTAGCCAGGGTGGATCTCGATCTCCTGACCTCGTGATCCGCCCGTCTCGGCCTCCCAAAGTGCTGGGATTACAGGCTTGAGCCACCGCGCCCGGCCCATTAATTCTGTTTCAATCAAAACCTCTATAGGATATGCATAGGTATTTGATTTGTTTGTCCTCACCCTCAGAGTACATGTCCCTGTTTCTAACTTCCAAATATAAAAAAGAGGAACTCTCTAAAGGCCTTCAGTCTCTATGACTTCTCCCCCTTAGATTTATTAAGCGCCCACTGAATGCCTGGTCTAGATACTCTGTTATGATGGGCAGGTAGAGAAATACCTTTTACAATTCTGATTCAAAGACAAAGCAAGTACATGAGACAATCAGAGTAGTTACAGGCAGCATTATCATAATGTACAATCTGTGGTAGATACTGATTTTGTATTTTGGTCTTGTGCAAAGAAGCACCCAAGGATGTTTGTCCAAAACATGAATGTTGCCAGGAGAGGTGGCTCATATCTGTAATCTTAATACTTTGGGAGGCCAAGACAGGAGGATCGCTTGAGCCTAGGAGTTTGAGACCAGCCTGGGCAACATAGTGAGACCCCTAACTCTACAAAACAAATTTCAAAATTAGCCAATTGGCCAGGCGCAGGGGCTCATGCCTGTAATCCCAGCACTTTGGGAGGCCAACGCTGGCAAATCACTTGAGGTCAGGAGTTCGAGACCAGCCTGGCCAACATGGTGAAACCCTGTCTCTACTAAAAATACAAAAAATTAGCTGGGCGTGGTGGTGGGTGCCTGTAATCCTAGCTATTCAGGTGGCTGAGGCAAGAAATCACTTGAACCTGGGAGGCAGAGGTTGCAGTGAGCCAAGATCACGCCACTGCACTCCAGCCTGGACGGCTGGAGTGAGACTTTGTCTTAAAAAAAAAAAAAAAAAAAAAAAAATGGCCGTGGCCAAGTGATGGCTCACGCTTGTAATCCCAGCACTTTTGGGAGGCTGAGGTGGCAGGATCAAGGCCAGGAGTTTGAGACCAGCCTGACCAACATGGTGAAACCCCATCTGTACTAAAATACAGTGGCCCGGCTGGGCATGGTGGCACTCCACCTGTGATCCCAGCTACTCAGGAGGCTAAGGCAGAAGAATCGCTTGAACCTGGGAGGTGGAGGTTGCAGTGAGCTGAAATCGTGCCACTGCACTCCAGTCTGGGCAACAGAGTGAGACTCCATCTCAAAAAAAAAAAAAATTAATCCAGGTGTGGTGGTGCACGCCTGTTGTCTCAGCTACTAGAGAGTCTGAGATGGAAGGATCACTTCAGCCTGGGAAGTTGAGGCTTCAGTGAGCCAAGATTGTGCCACTGCATTCCAACCTGGGTGACAGAGCACGACCCTGTCTCAAAAAAAAAAAAAAAAAGTAAACAATGTGCCTAGGGAGTAATTTTAAATGTTTGTGTACATTAACTCTTTTAGGTAAGGAAGAAAAGTAATCAGAGGAGACAAGCCCGGTAAAACAGGGCTTTGGATGGATGATTTTACTGAGTTAGAGTTTAGCCCATGCTCTCCTTGTGTGATCACTGTTTTTCGCTTGGAACACCTTCTGTCCCTAGCAAGTTTAGCAAGTGTTAGCCCAGGGTTGGGCTTTTGAGCAACGCTTGATGTATCCCTCTAGCTCATTAATGCTATTGTATATGGAAAAAGTTAATGTCTTATTACTTTCACATATAAATAGGAATTTTATTTATTTATTTATTTATTTTGAGATGTG
Source organism: Papio anubis (assembly GCF_008728515.1). Classification (NCBI taxonomy): domain Eukaryota; kingdom Metazoa; phylum Chordata; class Mammalia; order Primates; family Cercopithecidae; genus Papio; species Papio anubis. The sequence continues at coordinate 121,599,014 of NC_044996.1, forward strand.
GAGTCTGTCAAAATACTAGGCTGCAGGGAGCGCTTCACTGCAACCTTCCTCGGCCCCAGGTTCAGCAGTTCTCCTGCCTCAGCCTGAGGCAGTTGATTACAGGCAACCATCACCAGCTAATTTTTGTATTTTTAGTAGAGACAGGGTTTCACTGTTGGCCAGGCCAGTCTTGAACTCCCGACCTCAGTTGATCTGCCTGCCTCAGCCTCCCAAAGTGCTGGGATTACAGGTGTGAGCCACCACGCCCGGCCATGAATAAGAATTTGAACATCTGGCTAAGAGTAGTGCCAGTTGAGATCCTGTGTGTCCTGCTTTAACTAATAGATATGTTTAATATAGAATCTATCATTTTCATCGGCCAGGTGCAGTGGCTCACACCTGTAATCCCAGCACTTTGGGAGGCTGAGACAGGTGGATCACCTGAGGTCAGGAGTTTGAGACCAGCCTGACCAACATGGTGAAACCCCATCTCTACTAAAAATACAAAATTAGCTGGGTGTGGTGGCACATGCTTATAATCCCAGCTACTTGGGAGTCTGCAGCAGGAGAATCACTTGAACCCGGAAGGGGAGGTTGCAGTGAGCCGAGATCACGCCATTGCACTCCAGCCTGGGCAACAAGAGCGAAACTCCATCTCAAAAAAAAAAAAAAATCATTTTCATAAGTTATGTCACTGTCCTTTAATTAGCTCCTTAGCAGCTTAAACATTCCATTAGACAATATTTACTACAGTAATATACTTACTTATTTTTTAAATTCATAGATAGGAATAAACTTCAGCTGACTGAAATAATTACAAATTCAGAATATTAATAAACATCAAGTTTGAGTGTTTCTTTAAGTAAACATAAAACTCAAGCTTGCATGAATGATATGACCTCTACATAGAAGAGAGTTACCATAGCAAGCCCAAGTCTGCTGGCTTCAAAAAGGCCTGCTCACAGGGTTGGCCTTTTGGAAACTGGGCTTCCCAAAAGTTCCCTACGCTCGTTAAGTCTAGGGCACCAAGCCCCGCTGTATCAGGTCACAGAGATTGCGCAAACGATGTAAGTTATGGCAAATGCCATAACTTCCTTCTGTGAATCTGGTGAATTTTGGCCATTGCTAGGCAGAAGATGCCTACATGACCAGCCTCCAGTAAAACCCTTTGGTGCCAGCCGGGCGAGGTGGCTCATGCCTGTAGTCCCAGCACTTTGGGAGGCCGAGGCGGGCGGATCACTTGAGGCCGGGAGTTTGAGACCAGCCTGACCAACATGGTGAAACCCCCATCTCTACTAAAAACACAAAAATTAGCCGGCGGTGGTGGCGCATGCCTGCAGTATCAGCTACTCAGGAGGCCAAGGAAGGAGAATCGCCTGAGTCCAGGAGTTTGAGGCTGCAGTGAGCCGTGATCATGCCACTGCACTTCAGCCTGGGTGACAGAGCGAGATTCTGTCTAAAAACAAAACAAAAAAAGGCTTTGGTGGTGAATCTCTAATAGGCTTCCCTGGGCAGAAGCACTGCACACGTGTGGCTTCAGTTTTGCTGCTGGAGAAGGAGCGTGCTCAACGTGTGCCCTCCCGGGTTGGGAGGGAGACAGCATGGGAAGCCTGTGTGTGGATTTCTCCAGACTCTGCTGTGTCTTTTTCCCTTGCTGGTCCTGTCATGAATCCTTTGTTAGGATAAAGCTAAGGCATGAGAACTTGTATGCTGAGTCCTTTGAGTCATTTTAAGCAAATCTTGAGGACCCACCCCCCAAAACAGCATGTTAAGATGGTGTTTGTTTTATGTCATGCCATCTTGCCACCAGCTTTAGAAGAAAAACATAAATAAAAGGACTATTATATTTACATTAAATATTTCCAGGTCACAAGACATTAAAAAAACTGTTTTTATTCATCTTCTTCAAGCAAAGAGAAAGTAGTTTTTGAAAGCCACAGAAAACTCTAAGCTCCCTTGTTTAGACCAAATTAGTGATTGGGTTTTTTTCCTGATTCTCACAGTAGAGTCTTTCTTCCTTTCCTCACGCTATGGAGGCAAGCGGTTTGGGCTGGTTCATAAGTAAATAGGTCATAAACTGCACTCCATTCAAAAGTGACGTCTTTATGAAAGCATTTATTTGTCCTACAGAAAGAGCACTGGCTCATTTCAAATATTGTTCTCAGCCTAGATCAGAATGCTAAAGAGCACACATTGCACATTTTGTTTTAAACACAATAGTTTAATTGTTTGTTTCTTAGTGGTGCCATAAATATTTCCCTGGGAAAGCACTACCAAATAGGTAAGACTTTTAGAAGTCTGTGTGGAATCATACACCTAAATGTCATAACTAAATCTGTTAGACTTTCAGAAGACAGCACAGGAATAAATCTTGGAAAAGGAGTAAATCGTGACCTTGGGTTAGGCAGTGGTTTTTTAGATACAACACCAAAAGCATGGGTGACAAAACAGATAAATTGAACTACCTCAAAATTTAGAAACTTTTGTGCTATAAATGATACCATCAAGAAAATAAAAAGACACTTGGGTATGGTGGCTCGTGCCTGTAATTCCAGCACTTTGGGAGGCCAAGGCAGGTGGATCACTTGAGCCCAGGAGTTTGAAATCACCCTGGGCAACTTAGCAAGACCCTGTCTCTACCAAAAAAATATCAAAATTAGCCAGGCGTGGTAGCACCTCCAGCTACTCAGGAGGCTGATGGAGGATTGCTTGAGCCCAGGAGGTTGAGGCTGCAGTGGGCCATGAGTCTGGGTGACAATGAAACCCTGTCTTTAAAAAAAAAAGCTGAATGCAGTGGCTCACACCTGTAATCCCAGCACTTTGGGAGGCCGAGGTGGGAGGATTTCTTGAGCCCAGGAGTTTGAGAACCACCTGGGCAACACAGCAAGACCTAATTTCTATTAAAGTAATAAAGAAAAAAACCCATGGAATATAGGAAAATATTTATACATATATCCGATAAGAGGCTCGCACATACAGAATATTTAAATAACTTTTACAACTCAACAGTAAGAAAACAACCCAATTAAAACTGAGCAGAGGGCCAGGTGCAGTGGCTCAAGCTGTAATCCCAGCACTTTGGGAGGCTGAGGCGGGTGGATCATCTGAGGTCACGAGTTCAAGACCAGCCTGGCCAACATGGTAAAACCCCGTCTCTACTAAAAATACAAAAATTGGCCAGGTGTGATGGTTCATGCCTATAATCCCAGCACTTTGGGAGGCCAAGGCAGGTGGATCATTTGAGGTCAGGAGTTCAAGACCAGCCTGACCAACATGGTGAAACCCTGTTCTACAAAAAATGTAAAAATTAGCCAAGTGTGGTTGAAGGCACCTGTAATTCAAGTTACTGGGGAGGCTGAGGCAGGAGAATCCCTGGGAGGTGAAGGTTTTAGTGAGCTGAGATCGTGCCACTGTACTCCAGCCTGGGCAACAGAGTGAGACTCTCTCTCAAAAAATAAAACTCAGCAGAGGATTTGAACAGACTTTTTTTTTTTTTGAGATAGAATCTTGCTCTGTCGCCAGGCTGGAGTGCAGTGGCACGATCTCAGCTCACTGCAACCTCTGCCTCTCAGGTTTAAGCAGTTCTGCCTCAGCCTCCTGAGTAGCTGGGACTACAAGCCCACGCTGCCATGCCTGGCTAATTTTTTGTATTTTAGTAGAGACGGGGTTTCACCATGTTGCCCAGGCTGGTTGCGAACTCCTGAGCTCAGGCAATCCACCCATCTTGGCCTCCCAAAGTGCTGGGATTACAGACGTGAGCCATCCCGCCCAGCCTGAACAGACATTTTTAAAAAGAAGATATACAGCCAAGCGTGGTGGCTCACGCCTGTAATCCCAGCACTTTGGGAGGCCAAGGCGGACGGATCACGAGGTCAGGAGATCGAGACCATCCTGGCTAACACGGTGAAACCTGTCTCTACTAAAAATACAAAAAATTAGCCAGGCATGGTGGCGGGCGCCTGTAGTCCCAGCTACTTGGGAGGCTGAGGCAGGAGAATGGCGTGAACCCGGGAGGCGGAGCTTGCAGTGAGCCAAGATCATGCCACTGGACTCCAGCCTGGGCGACAGAGCAAGACTCTATCTCAAAAAAAAAAAAAAAAAGATATACAAATGGCCAATAAACCCATGAAAAGCTGTTCAGCATCATTAGTCATCAGGGAAATGTGCATGAAAACCACAAGGTGCCATTTCATACCCACTAGGATAAAAAAGGTAAGAACAAGTGTTGACAAGGGTGTGGAGAAAACAGTCTGGCAATTCTGCAAAATGCTAAACCTGTGACCCAGCATTTCTTTTATACTGCAGTATATACCCAAGAGAAATGAAAACACATGTCCACACAAAAGCTTTTACACAGACGGCCATAGCAGTATTATTTATCATAGTCACAACAGAAACAAATGTCCATCAACTGATAAATGTATAAACAAAATGTATTTCCATACAATGGAATATTATTCAGCCATAAAAAAGAATGAAGTACTGGTCAAGTGTGGTGTCTCACGCCTGTACCCAACACTTTGGGAGTTGAGACGGGAGGATCGCTTGAGGCCAGGAGTTCAAAACCAGCCTGGGCAACATAGTGAGACCTCATCCATACAAAATTACGATTAACTGGATGTGGTAACACATGCCTGTAGTCCTAGCCAGTCAGGAAGTTGAAACAGTAGGATCACTTGAACCTAGGAGTTCAAGGTTACAGTGAGCTGTGATTGCCCTCCAGCTTGGGTGACAGAGCAACACCCTGTCTCAAAAAAAATACTGATGCATGCCACATCAATGACACTTGAAAACATTATGCTAAAATGAAAGAAGCCCATCACAAAAGAACCCATAGTATATGATTCTATTTATTTGGAATGTCCGGAATAGACAAGTACAAAGAGACAGAAAGTAGATTCATAGTTGCTTAAGACTCCAAGGATTGGGGGAAGGCAGAGCATATCAATCAGGGTTCAACTAGAGAAAACAGAACACATAGGAGATGTATTTTGAGAGGTTTATTGCAAGGAGTTGGCTTAGCCGACTGTGGGGACTGGCCAGGCAAGTCTGAAATCCATAGGGCCGGTAAACAGAAAGGGCAGCTGGAGTTTTCAGGCATAAGTGGGAGCTGCGGTCCACAGATGGAATTTCTTCTTCAGGTAAACCTCAGTTCAGCTCGTAAGGTTTCACCTGATTGAATCAGGCCCACTTAGAAGTCAACTGATTATGGATTTTTTTTTTTTTTTTTTTTTTTTTTGAGACAGAGCCTCACCTGTAGTTGGAACTACAGGTGCGTGCCACCACACCTGGCTAATTTTTGTATTTTATTATTATTATTTTTTTGAGATGGAGGCTCCCTCTGTCACCCAGGCTGGGGTGCAGTGGTGCGATGTTGGCTCACTGCAACCTCCGCCTCCCAGGTTCAAGTGATTCTTCTGTCTCAGCCTCCTGAGTAGCTGAGATTACAGGCATGTGCCAGGACGCCTGGCTAATTTTCGTATTTTAGTAGAGACAGGGTTTCACCATATTGACTAGGCTGGTGTCGAACTCCTGACCTCAAATGATCCACCTGCCTCAGCGTCCCAAAGTGCTGGGAATACAGGAGTGAGCCACAGCGCCCGGCCTCATTATGGACTTTTATCACATCTACAGGATAACCTTCACTGAAGCTCCTAGATTCGTATTTGATCACCTGGGGACTGCAGTCAAGTTGACACGTAAACTGGCATGGAAGGGTGGGAAGTGACTTCTAATGGTGTTTCTCTTTGGAGTGAGGTTGCGCAATTCTGTACTGAAAATTATTGAATTGTATACTTTAAATGGGTGAATTATGATATGTGAATTATATCTCAATAAAGATGGTTTTTGCTTTTGTTTTTGTTTTTGTTTGAGACGGAGTCTTGCTCTGTCGCCAGGCTGGAGTGCAGTGGCGTGATCTCAGCTCACTGCAACCTCCGCCTCCTGGGTTCAAGCGATTCTCCTGCCTCAGCCTCCCGAGTAGCTGGGACTACAGGTGTGCGCCACCATGCCTGGTGTATTTTTAGTAGAGACGGGTTTTCACCATGTTGGCCAGGATGGTCTCGATCTCTTGACCTCGTGATCCGCCTGCCTCGGCCTCCCAAAGTGTTGGGATTACAGGTGTGAGCCACCGTGCCCAGCCAAAGATGTTTTTTAAAACTGCGTATTTGCACTCCCCTGTTCATAGCAGTACTATTCACAGTTGCAATGAGGTGGAAGCAACCCAAATGTCCATCGGCAGATAAATGGATAAACACGTGATATGTGCATACAGCGGAATGTTATTTGGTCTTAAAAAGGAAGGAAATCTTGTCACATGCTACAATATGGATGAGCAGGGAGGACTTGTTGCTAAGTGAAATTAAGCCACTCACAAGACAAATTATGAGGGGGGACGTGGTGGCAAAACTCCATCTCAAAAAAAAAAAAAAAAGCTAAGATGGTAAATTTTGTTTTTTATGATAATAAAATAATGAAAAAAAGACTGTCCTGCGTTGCCCGAGCAGCACCCCTGTTATCTGAACTCTGCCCCAACACCCTTTTCTATGCCATATAGTGTTGCATATAGTCTCTAAATGAGAACATCCTCAAGGTATAATCAAAATATACTGAGAGAGTTCAGGTGGCACTGGTTCAATTGTTTATCTCTTCATGGCTTATTTAATTTCATTACCTATTTCTAGGAAACCAATGATGGAGATAATGAATTGACAGGATATAAATTTGAGTTACAGTTGTTTGGATTTATTTTTTCCAGTAACTAAGGCAGCTGCTAAAAGCAACTAAAAATCTGGTCTTGGTGGGGCGCAGTGGCTCACGCCTGTAATCCCAGCACTTTGGGAGGCCGAGGCAGGTGGATCACCTGAGATCAGCAGTTGGAGACCAGCCTGGCCAACATGGTGAAACCCCATCTCTACTAAAATTATAAAAAGATTAGCCGGGCATGCTGGTGCGTGCCTGTAGTTCCAGCTATTCGGGAGGCTGAGGCAGGAGAATTGCTTGAACCCGGGAGGCGGACGGTTGCAGTGAGCAGAGATCGTGCCACTGCACTGCAGCCTGGGCAACAGAACAAGATTGTGTCTCAAAAAAAAAAAATCTGGTCTCAAATGATAGAAAAGTGACTGCCTGGCCCTTCTCTGAGTTCCCTGGGCAGCAAGGAGTCCTCTTCAGGGAAGCAATACATAGCCCAGACTCACCCACGGTACCTACTTGACTGTGTGCTCTGATGTATTCGGAGACTGTCTGGCCTCAGTCTCAGACTGTGAGTGGGGAAGACGAGCAGCCCACAGTTGAGGTCTTGAACCAGGAAGTATTCACCCCCAGTTGGCCAGTCACACTTCCTGGTTTATTACCCCTCTCCACTCTGAGCATCAGTTGCTACTTTGCCACAGTTGACAGATTCACCTAGCAGGCATGGCGGTGGGAGTTGGTGAGGCCAGGCAGGCTGGGGCCTTCTTCCTTCCTTACACTTGCTAGTTTCTCCTGCCGGGAATGCCCTTGCCTTAGCCCAGTGGTTCTCAGCCAGGCCATTGTGTCCCCTAGGCATTTTGGGTTGTGTCACCTTAGGAGGGGCATGCTACTGGCATCTTGTGGGTAGAGGCCAGAGATGCTGCTGAGCGTCTTGCAGTGCACTGGACTGCTCCCACAGCTTTGCGAGCCTAGCTCTTTGTCATCCAGGTCTGACCTAAATTGACCTTTGTTTTGGTGTGTCCTGACCAACCAGCAGAAGGTAGTTTTGTTTTCCTTGTTGCACTATCACTCTATTATATTTTATTTGTTAGTCTTTTATCTACCCCATCTCCCCGCTACCTGCCCACACACAAAATATACTAATGAGCAGGGTCGGGCACAGTGGCTCACTCCTGTAATCCCAGCATTTTGGGAGGCCGAGGTGGGTGGGTCACATGAGGTCAGGAGTTCAAGACCAGCATGGCCAACATGGTGAAATCCCGTCTCTACTAAAAATACAAAAATTAGCTGGGTGTGGTGGTGCACATCTGTAATCCCAGCTACTCGGGAGGCTGAGGAAGGAGAATCACTTGAACCCGGGAGGCGGAGGTTGTAGTGAGCTGAGATCGTGCCATTGCACTCCAGCCTGGGTGACAGAGCGAGACAACGTTTCAAAAAAAAAAAAAAAAAAAAAAAAAAAGAAGAAGAAGAAGAAGAAGAAGAAGAAGAAAAAAACACGCTAATGAGCAATATAAATTCCAAACGTCTACAAAGATTAAGAGACCTGGTTCCTCCTCACTGCTGTATCCCCAGCTTTTTGCACAGGGCATGGGACCCAGTGAGAGGCAATCAGTATTTGTTTCATCAATGAATGAAAGGGATTTAACTTGCTGTAGCAACTCACCTCACCCCTAACCCCAGGGCAGCCCAGCTCCCTGTTCCTTTCAGTCAGGAGGCCTCTGGCTCCTTCCTGCCTTCTCAGCTCCTACCTGCTGTTGAAGCAGTGAAACTCCCTGGGGGAAGCAGACCTGCAGGGCTGAGGGAAGTCTCTGGAGCATTACAATCCTGAGGAGTCGGGGAGAGGAAGGGCTCATGGGAAATAAATAAGGTAAATGGGGAAGGGTGGGGGTGGCGAGAGTCCGTGTATGGGAAAGAAAGGAACTAACTTGTATTGAGCATCCTCCTAGATTCAGGACATAATAATTTCATTTAATCCTGTTAATCTGGGATGAAGACACTAAAGTCTGGCACAATTAAGTACCGTATCTAAGGCCACATGCCAGGAAGTGGCAGAGTTGAGACTTAAATCAAGGGCTGTGTGATTCCAAAGTCCTTGGGGTAAGGGGTGAGGCAAATTGCTACAGCAACTTGAATCCCTTGCTCCAAGGAGCCATGTCGTGAAATCCTTTGGAGAAGCCAGATAAGATGGGTCCTGTCCTCAAAAAGAGTTTCTAATCTGGGTTGTGAGACAGGCAGACACACAAGTTAGATATTAAAGTTGTAGTCGGTATGACCTCTTGACCAGCTTAAGGTACCAGTGTCACTTTGCTGTAATGAAATTAATTGGTCAAACACAGACATACCCAAATTAGTAGGCAGTCCAGTTTCACATTCTGTCTCTCTCCCTCTCCTTCTCTCTCTCTGGCTCCCTCTCTTCCGCCCGAGGGGTTTACTAGGTCTGAATGGCTCAGCCCTAAACCAAAGACACCATGTGGTCATTACCACCTGATCATCTACTGAATATTAGTAATTGCAAGGACTTGAGTGGTGGCCAGTCTTTTACACTCCTATAGCTGATTTGTACCCATGGACAAAGCCATTATCCCAGAGGGAGTCCCAATATACGCCCAGGTGGTTTCAGCCTGAGGCGTATACCACCAAACCTGCTGTGACTAAAAGTGACCACAGCAATATTTCTAGTTCCACATGTTCTTGTAGAACCTTGCCATTCCTCCCACCGAAAGGTAGAGTCTAATTTTCCTCCCTTTGAATATGGGCTGACTTGGCCGGGCGCAGTGGCTCACGCCTGTCATCCTAATACTCTGGGAAACTGAGACGAGTGGATCACCTGAGGTCAGGAGTTCGAGACCAGCCTGGCCAACATGGCAAAAACCCATTTCTACTAAAAATACAAAAGTTAGCCAGGTGTGGTGGCATGCGCCTGTAATCCCAGCTACTCAGGAGGCTGAAGCACGAGAACTGCTTGAACCCAGGAGGTGAAGGTTGTGTGAGCTGAGATCGCACCACTACACTCCAGCCTGGGTGACAGAGCGAAACTCTGTCTCAAGAAACAAACCAAAAAAAAAGAATATGGGCTGACCTTAGTGACCTCCCCCTCAATGACCTGGATGCAGCAGAAGTGATACTGCATGACTTCTGAGATTAGGTCATAACCTTCCACCCGGTTGTCTCTCGTTATTGTCACCCTCAGAACCCAACCACCATTCTGTGAGGAAATGCAGGCCCCTTGGAGAGGTCTTGTGTAGGTGCCCACCGACAGGCAGCGTCACCCAGCAGCTCTGTGACGGAGTGAGCCTTCTAGTGATGTCAGCCCCCAGCCTTCAGATCTTCCAGCTGAGACGTTATAAACAGTGAGAACCTGTCCCCGCTGCTGTGCCATGATGGAATTGCTGACTCACAGAATCTGAGCGTAATAGATGCTTTTTGTTGTTGTTGTTGTTGTTTTGAGATAGTCTCGCGCTATTGCCCAGGCTGGAGTGCAGTGGCATGATCTCGGCTCACTGCACCCTCTGCCTCCCAGGTTCGAGCGATTGTCCTGCCTCAGCCTCACAAGTAGCTGGGATTACAAGTGTGTGCCACCATGCCCGGCTAAGTTTTGTATTTTTAGTAGAGATGGGGTTTCACCATGTTGGCTAGTCTAGTCTCGAACCTCTGAGCTCAGGGGATCCGCCCGCCTCGGCCTCCCAAAGTGCTGGGATTACAGGCGTGAGCCACCACGCCTGGCCGGCAAGGGGAATCTTTAGGAAGCACCATGGCACTGCACTGGCTCCTAGAAGCAGGAAAGAGGAGTCAGGAGCTGGGAGGATGCCTTCACAGTCACACAGGAAGAGATCATGACAGCAGTCCAAGCTAGGATGCCTTTGGGAGGTAGAGGACTAGTACTCTTCATAGACTGGGTTTTATGCCTTGAGGAGGGGAAGGGGAGAGGGACTGTGGGGTCTGAGACCTCTCCCTTAGTTCTGTATATTTGGAGACCACAGCTGTATCAGTTTGGATTGGGTTCAGATGTGAGTAATAGAGACCTTAAAACTCAGGTCTTAAATACAGAATTTATTTCTCAAATAAAAGAAGTTTATACGTAAGCACTCCAGGGCTGGTATGACAGCTCCAGGGACATAAGGGACCCAGGCTTGTTTCAGCTTTTCACATTGCCATTCCTGGGGTATAGTCTTCATCTTTAAGGTCTAAAATGGTTGCTGGAGCTGCAGCCATCACATCATAGTTCCAAGAAGCAGACCTCAAGAAGAGGGGAAGGAGTATGTGCCACCTCCCTTCCAAGACTTCCCCAAAGTTCCACCCAATACTTCAGCTTACTCATTGACTGTAACTTAACCTGGCTGCAATGGAGTCTGAAAAATGTAGTCTGTCAGCTGGGAGGCAATATGCTAAGTGAAAAACTGGGATTCTTTTTTTTTTTTTTTTTTTTTTTTTTTTTTGAGACGGAGTCTCGCTCTGTCGCCCAGGCTGGAGTGCAGTGGCCGGATCTCAGCTCACTGCAAGCTCCACCTCCCGGGTTCCCGCCATTCTCCTGCCTCAGCCTCCCGAGTAGCTGGGACCACAGGCGCCCGCCACCTCGCCCGGCTAGTTTTTTGTATTTCTTAATAGAGATGGGGTTTCACCGTGTTAGCCAGGATGGTCTCGATCTCCTGACCTCGTGATCCGCCCGTCTCGGCCTCCCAAAGTGCTGGGATTACAGGCTTGAGCCACCGCGCCCGGCCACTGGGATTCTTTTAATTTGAGAGAGAATTAGAGAGTAGAGATATGGTAGCCAGCTAAAGTCTATACCACAACAGCCTAAAAACCAGTGTGGGCATGGTCACTAGGAAATCCAGCTCATTCACTCATTCCCTTTGCATTTAGGGAATGAGCTCGTTTTGATGTGTTCAGTATAAAGATACCAGATATACTTGTCCTATTCATTCAGCAAACATTTACTGAATATCAGTAATATCAGTAAATTGCAGGCATAGAACTGGAGATGAAACGTTAAGACATGGTTTTTAGCCGAGTGCAGTGGCTCATGCTTGTAAGCCCAGCACATTGGGAGGCCAAGGTGGGCAGATCACTACAGGTCAGGAGTTCAAGACCAGCCTGGCCAACATGGTGAAACCCCATCTTTACAAAAAACGCAAAAATTAGCTGAGAAGGTTGTAGTGAGCCGAGATTGCACCACTGCACTCCAGCCTGGGCAACAAAGCAAGATGCCATTAAAAAACAAAACAAAAGAAAAAAAAATAGTTCTTTTTGTTTTTTGTTTTTCCCACTATTGTTGCCCAGGCTGGAGTGCAATGGCGTGATCTTGGCTCACGGTAACCTCCACCTCCTGGGTTCAAGCGATTATCCTGCCTCAGCCTCCCGAGTAGCTGGGATTACAGGCATGTGCCACCACACCCAGCTAATTTTGTATTTTTAGTAGAGACGGAGTTTCTCCATATTGGCCAGGCTGGTCTCGAACTCCCAAACTCAGGTGATCCGCCCACCTCAGCCTCCCAAAGTGCTGGGATTACAGGCACGAGCCACCGTGCCCAGTCTGACGTGGTTTTTCATCTTCAAAATCCCACAGTCTGGTGGATATTTGCTGTTTTTGTCTTCCCAGGACTCATTTCCCCTTCATCTGATAAGCCCTCTTTCCACTGAGAAATATATTCCATGTGCTTTGGATGAGTTTGACCGTATTCCTCCTCCATCATCAACGGATGGAATGACAAGAGTCTGGTGACTATTTACTCTTGGATCTAATCATGACTAAAGTCAGATCCAACTACTTTCCAGTTGTTTGGACCAAACACATTCCCTTTGTTTTTGTTGTTGTTGTTTTGTTTTGTTTTGTTTTGCTTTGTCTTTGAGACAGAGCTTTGTTCTTGTTGCCCAGGCTGGAGTGCAGTGGTGTGATGTTGGCTCACTGCAATCTCCGCCTCCTAGGTTCAAGTGATTCTCCTGCCTCAGTCTCCTGAGTAGCTGGGATTGCACCACCATGCCCAGCTAATTTTTGTATTTTTAGTAGAGATAGGGTTTCACCATGTTGGTTAGGCTGGTCTCGAACTCCTGACCTCGTGATCTGCTCGCCTTGGCCTCCCAAAGTGCTGGGATTACAGGCTTGAACCACTGTGCCTGGCTTTATTTATTTATTTATTTATTTTTGCTTAGTTTGAGTTGCTTTCTCTCACTTGCAACCATAGGTTCTGTTTAATCAGGTATTTTCCATAAGATAGAAATTACTGACGACCGGGCGCGGTGGCTCACGCCTTTAATCCCAGCACTTTGGGAGGCTGAGGCGGGCAGATCACTTGAGGTCAGGAGTTCAAGACCAGCTTGACCAACATGGTGAAACCCCATCTCTACTAAAAATACAAAAACAAACAAACAAACAAAAAATAGCTGGGTGTAGTGGTGCACACCTGTAATCCCAGCTACTCGAGAGGCTGAGGCAGGAGAATGGCTTGAACCCAGGAGGCAGAGGTTGTGGTGAGCAGAGATTGTGCCACTGCACTCTAGCCTGGGCTATAGAGACTCTGTCTCCAAAAAAAAAAAAAAAAAAAAAAAGGAAAAGAAATTACTATACAAAGGAATACAGGTATAGGTGTCATCTCTGCCTTCCGTTGTCATAAATTCTCATTTTAGCCTGCAATTGGGTTAAACCTGCAAGACTATTTTTACAGGTTTTACCCATTTCCCAAATTTGGGCCTACCCACGCTATCAGTACTGCTCCTGAGGCTGCTTACTCCAACTCTACACACGCATGTCCTTGAAACAGCTGTGACCTCCCTTGAAGAGAGGAAATGTGGGTCATATCTTGTTGGGGGAAGAGAGGAGGTTATGACATTTTAGCCAACACTGAGAACCCATCAAATATGGAATGCAGTGTGAATATCTATTGTTTAAATCTGAAGGGAGCTGTTTCCCTGGAGGGGAAAGAGTTCGATTTAGTACTAAGAATAGAGCAAGAGAAACATCGGCTCAGTGCCTTCAGCTGAGAAATGAATTTCATTAGAGTCACAGTTATTGTCTATTGTTCCCATTGGTTGTTCTGGTTGGGCTGAGATCTGATTTTCACTTCAATTCTCACAGTCGGCATTATTACTTCCCTTTGTGTAACTTTTGGGAAGAAATTCAATATGAATCAGATTTTGTTTTTAGCCCCTGCCAAAGAGAGACTTTTTTTTTTTAAATACAATGAGAACACACTCAGACTTAGATCAAAATACTTATGTCACAATGGAAGATCTTTTAGGAGTACGATTGCGTCCTCTGCCTTTCATTGTTTCATAATCTGCGATTGCACATCTCTTCCCGTCCCTAGTTTAGAGCGGGGTGCACCTGCTGCTTAAACCCTTTGCTTTCTTTAGCTCAAGCTTCCTCTTTTCTAAATTTTTTCTCACCATATTTGCAAACCTGAGATATATTACTAGCTGCTTCCCAGTCAAGGGAACACACAAATCTCTCAGACTTCAAGGGAACATCCCATTTCTTGATCCCCAGCTTTTCTTGTTCTTATGGGCAGAGTTTGGATCTTTAGTTTTCCCAGAGATTCTGTGAGTGGTCAGATAGGCTTCCAAAATTTTCTTCCCTCGAGTTACCTAGATTCTGTTTCTGATGTTTGAAACCAGGATTTTTTTTTTATTGTGGTAAAAATCACATAAAATGTACCATCTTAACCATTTTTTTTTTGTTTGAGACGGAGTCTCGCTCTGTCGCCCAGGCTGGAGTGCAGTGGCCGGATCTCAGCTCACTGCAAGCTCCGCCTCCTGGGTTCACGCCATTCTCCCGCCTCAGCCTCCCGAGTAGCTGGGACCACAGGCGCCCGCCACCTCGCCCGGCTAATTTTTTGTATTTTTTAGTAGAGACGGGGTTTCACCGTGTTAGCCAGCATGGTCTCGATCTCCTGACCTCGTGATCCGACCATCTCGGCCTCCCAAAGTGCTGGGATTACAGGCTTGAGCCACCGCGCCCGGCCAACCATTTTAAGGTATATATTTCAGTAGGGTTAACTATATGCAAATTGTGAGACAGCTCTCCAGAACTTTTTCATCTCGCAAAACTGAAACTCTGTATCTATTAAATAACTCCCCATTTCTCCCTCCCTCCAACTCCTGGCAACCACTATTCTAAACCCTGTCTCTACAAATTTGTCTACTCTAGACACCTCATATAAGTGGAATAAGACAGCATTTGTCTTTTTGTGACTGGCTTATTTCACTTAGCATAATGTCCTTAAGGTTCATCCATGTTGTAGCATGTGACAGGATTTCCTTTTTTATTTTTTGACTTTTTGTAGACATGGGGTCTCGACATGTTGCTCAGGCTAGTCTTGAACTCCTGGGCTCAAGCAATCCTCCCACCTTGGCCTCCCAAAGTGTTGGAATTATAGGCGTGAGCCGCCATGCCTAGCCAGGATTTCCTTTTTAAGGCAGAATAACATTCCATTGTATGGACAATACCACATTTTGTTTATCCATTCATCCATCAGTGGACATTTGGGTTGGTTCTACCTCTTGGCTGTTATGAATAATGCTGCCATGAACATAGGTGTGCAAATATCTCTTTGAGATCCTGCTTTCAGTTTTTCTGTTTGTTTGTTTTTGTTTTTTTTGAGATGGAGTCTCGCTCTGTCCCCCAGGCTGGAGTGCAGTGGCCCAATCTCGGCCCACTGCAAGCTCCACCTCCCGGGTTCACGCCATTCTCCTGCCTCAGCCTCCCAAGTAGCTGGGACTACAGGCGCCCGCCACCACACCCAGCTAATTTTTTTGTATTTTTAGTAGAGACAGAGTTTCACTGTGTTAGCCAGGATGGTCTCAATCTCCTGACCTTGTGATCTGCCTGCCTCAGCCTCAAAAAGTGCTGGGATTACAGACACTGCGCCCAGCCGAGTTCTTTTGGCTATATACCCAGAAGTGGGATTGCTGGATCAGATGGTAATTCTATTTTATTATTTTGACACAGGGTCTCACTCTGTTACCCAGGCTGGAGTTCAGTGATGCAATCTCGGATCACTGTAGCATTGAACTCCTGGGCTCAAGTGATCTTCCCACCTTAGCCTCCTGAGTAGCTGGGACCACAGTTGTGCACCCCCACACCTGGCTAATTGTTTAATTTTTTTTTGAAGATGCAGTCCCACTATGTTGCCTAGGCTGGTCTTGAATCCCTGACCTCAAGCAATCCTCCCACTTTGGACTTCCAAGGTGTTGGAATTACAGGTGGGAGCCACCACACCCAGCAGGTAGTTCTATTTTTAAGTTTTTGAGGAACCACTATACCATTTTCATCTTTTGGTTTTTAATTCAGATATGTAAATTTTAATCTGTTTGCTGATTAAGAAGTGTAGGTCAGGCCGGGCACAGTGGGTCACGCCTGTAATCCCAGAATTTTGGGAGGCCGAGGCACGTGAATCACCTGAGGTCAGAAGTCTGAGACCAGCCTGACCAACATGGTGAAACCCCGTCTCTACTAAAAATACAAAAATTAGCCGGGCGTGGTGGCGCGTGCCTGTAGTCCCAGTTACTCAGGAGGCTGAGACAGGAGAATGGCGTGAATGCGGGAGGCCGAGGTTTCAGTGAGCAAAGATCATGCAACTGCACTCCAGCCTGGGAGACAGAGTGAAACTGTCTAAAAAAAAGAAAAAGGAAAAGAAGTGTACATCATACATCAAGGAAACACCAATATTTTGTCACACAATGAGAAAAAATGGGTGGAGCAGAATTTATATCAAATTGAAATTACAAAATGAAATTATAGCAAACTTCCAGTAGTGAGCCTTTCATTTTGATATCGGACTCTTCAAAATTTAGCTTCATTTTCACTTCTTTATACTGTTTTTGGTCCCTTCTCATCAAACTTTATTTCCTCTACTAGAATGAATTCTCAGAGATAAAGAGGAGTTAGAAATCTACTTTTTTCTCCTTTGGAGCTCTTTTAATTATTAGACAGGTGAAATAAAACTAGACAAAAAACAAAGCTACTACATGCTCACCATTAAATATTTTTATGACTAATATTATGTATACTTTTGTTCAGACAGATGGTGCTATTAAGAAGAAACTTCTAGCTGGGCGCAGTGGCTCACACCTGTAATCCCAGCACTTTGGGAGGCCGAAGCAGGCGGATCACGAGGTCAGGAGTTCAAGACCAGCCTGGCCAAGAGACCAGCCTGGCCAAGATGGTGAAACCCCGTCTCTACTAAAAATACAAAAATTAGCTAGGCGTGGTGATGGGAGCCTGTAATCCCAGCTACTCAGGAGGCTGAGGCAGGAGAATTGCTTGAACCGGGGAGGCAGAGGTTGTGATGTTATGCCCAGACCGTTTGTTCCCCAAAGAAAACCACCAGAGTCCAGTGTCAAAGCCAAGCGGCAAGGTCTTTACTACAAGTTCGAACCTGGTCCCTCCATTCCACAGTATACAAGAGGGCCCCGAACAATGCGAGCGTTTGCTTTTTATAGCCCGAGAGTTACAGGGGAACAAAGGAATTCTTTTGGTTCCCGCGCTTTCAGTAAAACCTTGAACGGCCGTCTCCTTATCGGAGACTTTCCAGGTGGTGTTTGTACTGGGCTCAGGGAGTTTGAGAGATATATGGCGGTATGTGGTGGGATGGGAGGATGGGATGTGTTTGTACTGGGCTCAGGGAGTTTTTAGCCCGGGGCTGAGGAATGTGCCCAGCTCCTTTCAGTAGTGAGCCGACATTGCACCATTGCACTCCAGCCTGGGTGACAGAGTGAGACTCTGACTCAAAAAAAAAAAAAAAAAGGACACTCTTGATCGAGCTCTGCTGTGCTATACCTTTACACCAAAGTACTTTGATTGTTTGTTAAAATACACACACACACGGCCGGGTGTGGTGGCTCATGCCTGTAATCCTAGCATTTTGGGAGGCCAAGGTGGGCAGATCACGAGGTCAGGAGATCAAGACCACCCTGGCCAACATGGTGAAACCCCGTCTGTACTAAAAATACAAAAATTAGCCGGGCATCGTGGCGGGCGCCTGTTGTCCCAGCTACTCAGGAGGCTGAGGCAGAATTGCTTGAACCTGGGAGGCAGAGGTTGCAGTGAGCGGAGATCATACCACTGCACTCCAGCCTGGTGACAGAGCGAGACTCCGTCTCAAAATACACACATACATACACACACACACACACACACACACACACAGTCCAATCTCTTTTTCTGTTTTGTTTTTTGAGACACAGACTCACTCTGTCACCCAGGCTGGAGTGCAGTGATGTTATCTTGGCTCACTGCAACCCCAGGCCTTATGCTCAAGGTGATTCTCCTGTCTCAGCCTCCCAGTACCTGGGATTACTGGCGTCACGCCGCAGGGCAACTGTGATTTTATGTTACAATGAGAAGGTTTCACCGATGGCCAGGCTGATCTCGAGCTCCCTGACCTCAAGCAGTGCCTCAGCCTCTCAAAGTGCTGGGATGACAGGATGACAGGCGTAAGCCACTGCGTCCGGCCAGAACTTTACACGTTTCAAAGAGCTCCAGGTATTTTTTTTGAGACAGAGTCTAGCTCTGTTACCCAGGCTGGAGTACAAGTGGTGCGATCTTGGCTCACTACAACCTCTGCCACCCAGGTGCAAGCAATCCTCCTGCCTCAGCCTCCCGAGTAGCTGGGGGCGTAAGCCTGCGCTAGCTAATTTAGTATTTTTTAGTAGAGATGGGGTTTGTATGTTGGCCAGGCTGAGTCTGGAACTCTGACCTCGTGATCACGCACCGGCTACCCAAAGTGCTGGGATTACAGCAGTGACCACAGCCCGGCCTCCGGTGAGCTCTCTTGGGTGTCCACTTGTAGGTTCCCACGCAATTTTGCTTCTAGTGGTTCTAGTGAGTACTGAAAGCTAATCACCGGAATGTTTACTCTTTTAATTCTTTTAACAGTCCGCCTGCCGGTCTCCTTCTACCTTTGATGTTAACTGGCTAACACTGTGGTTCATTTCCTGTTATTTGCAACTTTGGAATTAAACTCATACATGAAGTCAAAGCAAATGAAAGACGCAGGTCAGCTATCCTGTTAAGGGCTGCAGCTGTGGTTCTGGAAGCTTCCAGTCCAACAACTAGCTTGTTTTCCCTCCTCCCCGCCACCCAGTGGAGGCCTCTTTCGTAGGCAGGGTAATTAAGGTTGGCCTAAGGCTCTCTAAGCAAATGTGTGTTCTGCACCAGTGATTAGTTTTTCCTACGCTGAGTCACATATCTTGCTGCTAGGGAAGTGTATTTGACAAGACTCAAGTGGAGAATTTGTCAGTTTGTTTAGCATGTAAGGCCTTGTCCTTGAATGCCGTTTACCCCTTAGATTCTGGATATAATGATATGGTGGTACAAGTTTGCTTATTAGCTGGTGGGAGGGGGTGAAGAGGAGTCTTTATGGGCAGTTGTTTTCTTTTTTTTTTTTTTTTTTTTTTTTGAGACGGAGTCTAGCTCTGCCGCCCAGGCTGGAGTGCAGTGGCCGGATCTCAGCTCACTGCAAGCTCCGCCTCCCGGGTTTACGCCATTCTCCTGCCTCAGCCTCCCGAGGAGCTGGGACTACAGGCGCCCGCCATCACGCCCGGCTAGTTTTTTGTATTTTTTCAGTAGAGACGGGATTTTGCCATGTTAGCCAGGATGGTCTCGATCTCCTGACCTCGTGATCCGCCCGTCTCGGCCTCCCAAAGTGCTGGGATTACAGGCTTGAGCCACCGCGCCCGGCCTGTTTTCTTTTCTTTTTCTTTTTCTTGTGGGGGACAGTCTTGCTCTGCCGCCCAGGCTGGAATGCAATGGCGTGATCTCGGCTCACTGCAAGCTCCGTCTCCCGGGTTCAAGCGATTCTCCTGCCTTAGCCTTCCAAGTAGCTGGGATTACAGGTATCCGCCACCACGCTTAGCTAATGTTTGTATTTGCAGTAGAGACGGGGTTTTGCCATGTTGGCCAGGCTGGTCTCAAACTCCCGACCTCAGGTGATCCACCCACCTCGGCCTCCCAAAGTGCTGTGAATACAGGCATGAGCCACCGTGCCTGGCCATGGGCAGTCCTTTTCTTACACAGAATTAGGAGTCAGAGGTATTTGTTTTCATCTGTTTACAACCGGTTCAACATTCCAAGGTCATAAACTTACACATCTACCTCATAAATTGCCTGCACAGATTAAACAAGATGATGTAAGTTATGTGCAATAAACGTTCCTCGAGTAGCTGCCTATTTAATCACATATTAGAAAAACATTCTCGACCGGGCGCGGTGGCTCACTCCTGTAATCCCAGCACTCTGGGAGCCCGAGGCGGGTGGATCACGAGGTCACGAGATCGAGGCCATCCTGGCCAACATGGTGAAACCCCGTCTCTACTAAAAATGTGGTGGCAAGTGCCACGTAGTTGTAATCCCCGATACTCGGGAGGCTGAGGCAGGAGAATCACTTGACCCCTGGAGGCGGAAGTTGCAGTGAGCCGAGATCTTGTCACTGCACTCCAGACTGGTGACAGAGCAAGACTCCATCTCAAAAAACAAAAAGAAAAAAAAAAGAAAAGAGAAACTGTATTACGGTTCTTTTTTTTGTTGGGCTGGAAGTGCAGTGGCAGCCTGCAAGCCTCGCCTCCTGGGTTCCATGCCTCTCCTGCCTCAGCCTCAGAGTAGCTGGGACTACAGGCATGCCACCTGCATCCGGCTAGTTTTTTGTATTTTTGTGGGGCTGGGGTTTCCTGCCCGTGTTGTAGGATGGTCTCTTCTGACCTGCGTGATCGCCCGTCTGGCCTCAGGTACTGGGATTACAGGCTTGAGCCACGGCGCCCGGCCTACAGTTCTATCATAAGAAAAAGAATCAAAATTGGCCTTGCAGGCGTGGTGGCTCACGCCTATTAGGTGGGCGACGGATCACGAGGGTGGGGATGAGAGACATGTCTGGCTAACGATATCTCAGTGTGTCAGGAGGGGTGGGAAGGCAGACGGGGAGGCGGAGCTGCAGTGAGCTGAGATGGCCGCCCTCCCATCCTGGAGGAGCAACAAATGAGACTCTGTCTCAAAAAATAATCAAATTTTAGTCTGGGCACAGTGGTGGCTCACCTGTAATCCCAGCATTTTTGGGAGGCTGAGGCAGGTGGATCCTGAGGTTCAGGAGTTCAAGACCAGCCTGGCCAACATTGTGAGACCCTGTCTGTACTAAAAATACAAAAATTAGTTGAGCATGGTGGCAGGCACCTGTAATCCCAGCTACTCAGGAGGCTGAGACAGGAGAATCGCTTGAACCCGGGAGGTGGAGGTTTCAGTGAGCCGAGATTGCGCCATTGCACTCCAGCCTGGGTGACAAGAGCGAAACTCTGTATCAAAAAAAAAAAGAGAGAGAGAGAGAGAAACAAAGAAAGAAAGAGAAAAGAAAGAGGAAGGGGAAGGGAAAGGAAGGAAGGGAAAGGGAAAGGGAAAGGGGAAAGGAAAATGGAAAGGAAGAGAGAGATCATAAACTGCTGTGCTGTTATGTCAGTGCTTGACTCTGATTCCTACAGGTCTTGGATGTGTAGGAGAGTCAAAACTCTCTTCTCTTAGTGTCCTGGCTGGGCCTGAGAATTACATTGACGTAAAGCATATTAACAGGAGAAAAGTGTACAAATTTAATGTAAGTTTTATGTGACTCAGGAGCCCTGGGAAGGAAATGAAGACCCAAAGAAGTGACAAAACCAACAGGGTTTTGTATTAGGTTGAACAACGAGAGGCAATTGTGGAAAAGTAACTAAATTATGTAGAGAGTTTGTTAAAGGAAGGTAAGAATTAGTTTCACAAAGTGTGTTTGTACAGGATTCTCAGAGCTGTGACTCCCCGTGGAAGAATGTTACTTTTTTCCTGGTACAGGGAGGGCATGGTCACGTGGGAGTTTCTCTCTCCTGTTTGCAGGAAGCAAAGGGGAGATTAGAATGCCCTTCTTGTATCTGCTGTTTTCAAAGTGCCTTTAGCTTGAAGTAATCCTTACGTCATGGTGGCATATTTTGGCATAGAGTATTCTGCCACCCTTCAGCTGCATGTTGTAGCAGGAGCACCCTCAAGGCAAGGGAGATGACAGCCAACAGCCCCAGGCTAAAGCCTCCAGCTTACGAACTATTGTGAAATAGTGGTAGCCATGAAATCCTGGCTTGGCCCAGTTCACCTAGCCCTGAGCCAACTCCTTGGGAGGGTCTTGGAGAGGGGCAGGGCATCATGACTGATCATTGTACCAGGAAACCGTGCAAGCAGTAGAGGAGTTCTCCAAGCGAATGAAAGGAAATGGGGGCACTTTGGGAGGCCGAGGCGGGTAGATCACCTGACATCAGGAGTTCCTGACCAACATGATGAAACCCTGTCTCTACGAAAAATACAAAAAAATTAGCCGGGCATGGTGGCGGGTGCCTGTAATCCCAGCTACTCAGGAGGCTGAGGCAGGAGATTCACTTGAACCCAGGAGATGGAGGTTGCACTAAGCCAAGATATCGGCACTGCACTCCAGCCTGGGCAACAGGAGTGAGACTCCATTTCAAAAAAAAAAAAAGGTTTAATATATCGCTCATTTCTCAGCCCCTGCTGTTCAGCACATTTTCCCCACAGGTTCTGACAACTCCTTTGTTTTTTTTTTTCCTGCTCGCTTCCTTTGTCCTGCTTACAAATCATGTGATTCTATTTTTCAGTGCTGTCTCTTTCTCTTCATTTTCCTTATCCTTTGTACTCTTCACTGTGTCTTGTTTTGGACTTTTTCTAAAACAAAGCACTAATAATGCAAACCTTTCCTAAAAGTTGTTAGGGTACTGTATGCAATGTATACTGGGATAATTGGGCCTGTTACCCCAGGAACTACCCCAGACTGCCCCCTAAGAGTATAGGTGGGAGTGTATAGATTGTAACGATGATATGATTCTGTTTTATAAAATGAAAGAAGTTAGACACGAATCCAACAGCATCAGCCACAACAGCTTCAAAAAGAAGTCTTCCATATAAATAATTCATATTAAAAGATTTTTTTTTCATTTAGAACAAATAATCCCCTTCTAAACCTTTAAATCATCCAGAAAACACATTTGATGTTTCTGTCCCCAAGTATATATATGTGTTTTATTTTTTATTTTATTTTCTTTTTTGAGACGAACTCTCGCTCTGTCGCCCAGGCTGGAGTGTAGTGGCATGATCTCAGCTCACTGCAACTTCTGCCTCCTGGGCTCAAGCGATTCCCCTGCCTTAGCCTCCCAAGTAAGTGGGATTACAAGTATGTTCCACCACGCCTGGCTACTTTTTGTATTTTTAGTAGAGATGGGGTTTTATCATGTTGGCCAGGTTGGCCTCGAACTCCTGGCCTCAAGTGATCTGCCTGCCTTGGCCTCCCAAAGTACTGGGATTACACGTGTGAGCCACCACACCCAGCCTATATGTGTGTTTCATATTCTTTATTTTCAGTACTCAAATAGTAAAGTCAAAGGTTTATCTGAGTTCTGATGATAGCTTCCTTAACAGGAAATGAAACTGCCAACGTTCCACAAAGCAGACAAAGTACCTAATTTGTTGAAAAAAAATCATGCTGAATCACCAGAAGAAAACTGTCTTAAGCGTAATCAACTGAACATTTGTGTGTAAGTATTTTTAAAATTAACTTGCCTTCAAAATTAAATGGCTCTATAGACAGTCACGTAATGGTGTGATCCACAATTTAAAATGTATTTTTAGAATTTCTGACTTACATGCTGATTAGAAAACCTGCAAGTCACAATCGTTTGACATTTTGGAATAGGGCAGTTGGAGTTGAAAGTGGGAAGAAAAGTCACTGGAAATATTTCTTCTTTTTTTTTTTTTTTTTTTGAGATGGAGTCTTGCTCTGTCGCCCAGGCTGGAGCACAGTGGCGCAATCTTGGCTCAGTGGAAGCTCCGCCTCCCAGGTTCACACCATTCTCCTGCCTCAGCCTCCCAAGTAGCTGGGACTACAGGTGCCCACCACCACGCCCGGCTAATTTTTTTTTGTAGTTTAGTAGAGACGGGGTTTCACCATGTTAGCCAGGATGGTCTGGATCTCCTGACCTCATGATCTGCCTGCCTCAGCCTCCCAAAGTGCTGGGATTACAAGCGTGAGCCACCATACCTGGCCATGTTACTGGAAAATTTTAAGAACAAAGTAATGTTAGGCCATATATACTACTTTTTATTTCTTTATAGTCTGAATTTTTTGTGAACTACTTTTACTTTAACCCAATTAGAAAATTGCATGGCTTTACACACTGTCAAAGGTTTTTGGAGGGCTTGTTTTTATTTTTATTTATATTTATTTTTAACTAATTTTTTTCTTTTTTTTTGTAGAGACAGTGTCTCACTGTGTTGTGCAGGCTGTTCTTGAACTCCTGGCCTCAAGAAATCCTTCTGCTTTGGCCACCCAAAGTGCTGGAATTACAGGTGTAAGCCACTGAGCCTAGCCTTGTTTTTTATTTTTGCTTATTTTATTTTATTTGAGACGGTATCTCGCTATGTCGCCCAGGCTGGAGTGCAGTGGCACGATCTCGGCTCACTGCAACCTCCACCTCCTGGGTTCAAGCAATTCTTCTGCCTCAGTCTCCCAAGTAGCTGGGACTACACGTACGTGCCACCACGCCCAGCTAATTTTTGTATTTTTGGTGGAGACGAGGCTTCATCATATTGGCCAGGCTGATCTCGAACTCCTGACCTTGTGATCTGCCTGCCTCGGCCTCCCAAAGTGCTGGGATTACAGGCATGAGCCACCATGCCTGGCTTGTTTTGTTTTTTAAGTAACTACTTTGTTAGTTGACTATTTGGTTTACCTCACAGTCTTCCAAATTACTTTTTACTTTTATTGGTTTTTTAAATTTTAAATTGAGACAGGGTCTTGCCGTGTTGCCACAGCTGGTCTGGAACTGGGCTCAAGCAATCCTCCCACCTTGGCCACCCAAAGTGCTTGGGATTACAGGCATGAGCTGCTGCGCCTGGCCTACTTTTTATTTTTATTTTCATTTATTTATTTATTTAGTTTTTTAAAGACAGGGTCTTGCTCTGTCACCCAGGTTGGAGTGCAGTGGTACAACAATAGTAGCCTCAAACTCCTGGGTGCAAGGAATCTTACTGCCTCAGCCTCCCAAGTAGCTAGGACTACAGGCATGTGCCACCATGCCCAGCTATTTTCTTAATTTTTTGTAGAGACAGAGTCTTACTATGTTGCCCAGGCTGATCTCAAATTCTTGGCCTCTAGCAATCCTCTCACCTTGACCTCCCAAAGTGCTGGGATTACAGGGATGAGCCGCTGCACCCAGCCCCAAATTACTTTTTAAAATATATGCTTTATCACTTTGCTCACTTTACACACATGACTTTTTCTATTAGAGAAACGAGAAAGCAAAATACTAGAATTCCCAGACTCCCTTACAGCTAAGGGTCGTCAGGTGACACATTTCGGCCAATGAAATGTAGGTGGAAGTGCTTGGCGATGGCTTTCTTCAGAATTAAAAACCAAAAAAGGGCTTCTTCTCTGAAAAAACACCAAATGGCGGATGACGCCGGTGCAGCAGGGGGGCCCGGAGGCCCTGGTGGCCCTGGGATGGAGAACCGCGGTGGCTTCCGTGGAGGTTTCGGCAGTGGCATCCGGGGCCGGGGTCGCGGCGGTGGACTGGACCGGGGCCGAGGCCACGGAGCTAGGGGAGGCAAGGCCGAGGATAAGGAGTGGACTCTTGTCACCAAGCTGGGCCGCCTGGTCAAGGACATGAAGATCAAGTCCCTGGAGAAAATCTATCTCTTCTCCCTGCCCATTAAGGAATCTGAGCTCATTGACTTTTTCCTGGGGGCCTCTCTCAAGGAGGAGGTTTTGAAGATTATGCCGGTGCAGAAGCAGACCCGTGCTGGCCAGTGCACCAGGTTCAAGGCGTTTGTTGCCATGGGGGACTACAATGGCCACGTCGGTGTGGGTGTTAAGTGCTCCAAGGAGGTGGCCACCGCCATCCGTGGGGCCATGATCCTGGCCAAGCTCTCCACTGTCCTCCTGCGCAGAGGCTACTGGGGGAACAAGATCGGCAAGCCCCACACCGTCCCTTGCAAGGTACAGGCCGCTGCAGCTCTGTGCTGGTGTGCCTCATCCCTGCACCCAGGGGCACTGGCGGCGTCTCAGTGCCTGTGCCCAAGAAGCTGCTCATGATGGCTGGTATCGATGACTGCTACACCTCAGCCCGGGGCTGCACTGCCACCCTGGGCAACTTTGCCAAGGCCACCTTTGATGCCATCTCTAAGACCTACAGCTACCTGGCCCCCAGCTTCCGGAAGGAGACTATTTACCAAGTCTCCCTATCAGGAATTCACTGACCACCTCGTCAAGACCCACACTAGAGTCTCCGTGCAGCGGACCCAGGCTCCAGCCGTGGCTACATCATAGGGTTTTTACACAAGAAAAATAAAGTGAATTAAGCCTGAAGAAAAAACAAAAAAAAAAGGCCAAGCAGTATGAGGAAAGGCTGTGATTTCTTTTACCCGCTGCCTTCCCCCATTTCCTTGGGTAGAATGGACACATTGTAGGAAGTGACATTAAGTTGAGAGCTGAGGGGTTGGGCACAGTGGTTCACACCTGTAATCCCAGCACTTTGGGAGGCAGAGGCTGGAGGATGACCTGAGGTCTAGAGTTCGAGACCAGCTTGGCCAACATGGTGAAACCCCTGTCTCTACTAAAAAATAACAATAAATAAATAAATAAAATTTTAAAAAGGCCAGGCAGGGGGCTCATGCCTGTAATCCAGCACTTTGGGAGGCTGAGGCGGGCAAATCACAAGGTCAGGAGTTCGAGACCAGCCTGGCCAACATGGTGAAACCCCAGTCTCTACTAAAAATACAAAAAATTAGCTGGGTGTGGTGGCAGGTGCCTATAATCCCAGCTATTTGGGAGGTTGAGGCGGGAGAATCGCTTGAACCCGAGAGGTGGAGGTTGTAGTGAGCCGAGATCCCACCACTGCACTCCAGCCCGGGCAACAGTGCAAGACTCCGTCTCAAAAAAAAAAAAAAAAAATTAGCTGGGTGAGGCGCAAACCTGTGGTACCAGCTACTTGGGAGGCTGAGGCAGAAAAATCGCTTGAACCCAGGAGGCAGAGGCTGCAGTGAGCTGAGGTCGCACCACTGCACTCTAACCTTGGCGACAGAGCAAGACTCCGTCTCAAAAAAAAAAAAAAAAAAAAAGTTGAGCGTTGAGGAAGAATAGGTAGGAGTTAATTAGATGTAGGCAATCAGAGGTCTTCAAAGAATAGTGCCCTGCCAAGAAATTACATTTAATAAAGAATAATTGAAGGACTGGATATCTGACTTTATCTTCAAATCATCAAAAGCCTGCTCAGTGGATGAGATGGCTCCTGCTTCAGCAGGGCAGAATTAAGGCCACAAATGGGTGAATGCAAACAACAGAGGCAGCTTTCAACCATGCTAGTTGAAGATTTTGACAAATAGAACTTTCAAACAGTGCTTTGAGCTACCATGTAGGTAGTAATTTCACCATCATTGAATGTGTTCAAGCAGATGCTGAGTGATGCCCACCCGGGACCAATAGAAATGGTAGTCCTGTTGTCAATGCAGTGATTGTAGTATTTCAGTTTTATTCAAACATTTTTGCTCACATATGCCCTAAAAGAATTTTGAATAGCTATATATCCCCTCACCTATTTTATTTTGTCTTTTAAATTTTTCATTGTAAAATGTTCCTTCATCTGTTTCAAACAGATGTCTTATATTTGTAAAATCATAGTTTTAAAATTTGCAAAGGGCCAGGTGCAGTGGCTCACACCTGTAATCCCAACACTTGGAGAAGCCGAGGAGGGCGGATCACTTGAGGTCAGCAGTTCAAGACAGCCTGGCTAACAAGGTGAAACCCCCGTCTCTACTAAAACTACAAAAAAAAAAAAAAAAAAAAAGCCGGGCGTGGTGGTGCGGGCCTGTAATCCCAGCTACTCGGGAGGCTGAGGCAGGAGAATTGCTTGAACCTGGGAAGCGGAGGTTGGAGTGAGCCGAGATCACACTGCTGCACTCCAGCCTGGGTGACAGAATGAAACTCCGTCTCAAAAAAAAAAAAAAAAGGTGCAAAGAATGTGATTTCTGGTGTACTACACATTATACACATGGCTTACATCTCTTTTTTTCTTTTTTTGAGACAGAGTCTTGCTCTGTCACCCAGGCTAGTGTGCAGTGGCATGATCCTGACTCACTGCAACTTCTGCCTCCCAGGTTCAAGTGATTCTCCTGCCTCAGCTTCCCGAGTAGCTGGGATTACAGGTGCCCACCACCACGCCCTGGTAATTTAAATCTATTTTTATTGCTTCAGAATCTTAGCATAGCTCATTTAGCTTGTTCTGTTAATGGAAAGTGCCTGTTCTATAACCTAATGACAAAGCCAGTCCTTACTATCAAACCAATCAGCCAAATCAGACGAACTTGTAGACGATTGTGCAGACCAGGCGTGGTGGGTCATACCTGTAATCCTAGCACTTTGGGAGGCTAGGTGGGCAGATAGCTTGAGGCCAGGAGTTCAAGACCAGCCATGGGCAACATGACGAAACCCCGTCTCTACAAAAACAAAACAAAACAAACACAAAAATTAGAATAAAAGTAGCCAGGCATGGTGGCGTGCACCTGTAGTCCCAGCTACTTGGGAGACTAAGAGTGGGAGGATCCTGCCGAGCCAGGAAGGTTAGTAGTAGTGAGCCATGCAGTCTCGCCACTGCACTCCAGCCTGAGTAACAAGTGAGACCCTGTCTCAAAAGCAGTTTGTCACCTGGACTACACAGTTGCCATTTTCTTTCTTTTCTTTTCTCTTTCCTTCTTCTTTTTTTTTTTTTTTTAACCAAAGCTCTCTTTTTTCAGGTCTTGAGAAAGAAAATTGTCCCAAACTCAATCTGGAAGAGAACTTTTAGGGCTGAGGTAATTTACAGTCTCTTCCAGAACGTAATCAGCAATCCTGATATAATGCTTGAGTAGTCTTTTTCTGCAAAGTTATGGTTTCCACCCAGCTGCCTGGCTGCTGAGACTCTATAACCAATAGTTCATTGTATCACTTTTATCTCTACCAAGAAAGAAGTCTTCGAATTGACTTGCTCAGGAGCTTCTTTCTTTGTGGAACTTGAAATAAAACCCCAGTACATGCTCCTACCTAAGCAATCTGAGAAGCGGTCTCAACTCTCTGGGAACTCTTCCCTTGAGAGCTATACATTCCTGAATTATTCTTTGGTTTGATGCCCAGAGGTTTTTACACCTTGGGGGTAGCACCCTCTGCTAAGATTCAGGGTGGGTTAGGGGTACACCTTTCTTTAGTAAGGTGGGAGAAGGACATTTATTTATTTATTTTAGAGACAGGGGTTTCACTGTGTGCCCAGGCTGGTCTCAAACTTCTGGGCTCAAGCAATCCACCCACCTCCACCTCCCAAAGTGTTGAGTGCAGCCAAGGCCGGGAACGGTGGCTCACCCCTATTATCCCAGTACTTTGGGAGGCCAAGGCAGGTGGATCACCTGAGGTCAGGAGTTCAAGACCAGCCTGGCCAACATGGTGAAACCCCCATCTGTACCAAAAATACAAAAATTAGCCGGGCATGGTGGTGGGCGCCTGTACTCCCAGCTACTCAGGAGGCTGAGGTAGGAGAATCACTTGAACCTGAGAGGCGGAGGTTGTAGTGAATCGAGATTGCGCCACTGCACTCCAGGCTGGGCAACAGAGCGGGACTCTGTCTCAAAAATAAATAAATAAAAAGAGTGCCGCTGTGAACCACCCCATCTGGCCAGGAAGGGCATTTATGAAAGAGGAAAGAGGCAAGAGGAGCCAAGTGTGACCTCTTGTTATTATTATTTTAAACTTTTTTCTTTTTTAGAGACAAGCTCTCACTATATTGCCCAGGTTGGTCTCAAACTCCTGGGCTCAAGGGATCCTCCCGCCTTGGCCTCCCCAAGTGCTGGGATTACAGGTATAAGCCACCGCGCCCAGCCCAAGTGTGACCTCTTAACCTCAGGAGCATTTTCAGGCAGATCATTTCCTGAAAGAGAAGTTGAGGTTTGGAACCCAAGTTCCTTAAAACTCAATACCCTGGGATGCTCTTGTATACCTCAAGCAACAAATATTTCCCAGTTTGATGGCCCTAAACTAGATGTGTCCTATATGCTTGGGGCAAAGGCTTATGTAAATGACCTAGAGAGTAATTTATCAGACATGATGTCAAGTGATTATTCTGAAGGCCCTTGGGGCAGCATCCTACTACATCTTTTCTAATTTCCCCAAAGTCCACACTTCTCAGTTCCAGAGAGATCATATGGTGCCCATTAAAAATAGTCTTTAGAGACCAGGCACAGTGGCTCACGCCTGTAATCCCAGCACTTTGGGAGGCCGAGGTGGGTGGATCACTTCAGGTCGGGAGTTCGAGACCAGCCTGACCAACATGGAGAAACCCCCGTCTCTACTAAAAATAGAAATCAGCCAGGAGTGGTGGCACATGCCTGTAATCCCAGCTACTTGGGAGGCTGAGGCAGGAAAATCACTTGAACCTGGCAGGCGGAGGTTGCAGTGAGCCGAGACTGTGCCATTGCACTCCAGCCTGGGCAACAAGAGCGAAATGCCATCTCAAAAAAAAAAAAAAAAGTCTCTCGAAGGCAGGCCTTGATTGAGTAGACTTGAAAGAAACAAGCTGTTCTGAATCTGGCCCCTAGGGGTTGGAGCATAAGAAACCTAAGGGTTTATTTTAAAAGGTAAATCTAAAAAAGTTATCATCTGAATCAAGACTTGTATGTATTTCATTAGAAGAAAGGCATTATTCTTTAAAATAATACTTTTGGTTTTGGCTTTTATCACTTGCAAATGTCAACTTTAAATTCTCACTTCTTCTCTTGGTCCAGATGTTATGGAAATGTCATTCTTTCCTACAAGTCATTACCAGGAAACACTTAGGTCTTAAAAGGTACACTGGGCTTTTCCCCACTGAGTTGTAGTTAGAAAGAATAATAAACATCATGAAATTCAAAACTAGGACAATATACCCAAAAAAATACTAACACAATAACCTGGGCTGCAAAACTTGTTTAGCAAGTTTCAGCTGGAGGTTAATTAAAATCGGCTTGGAAACCTCTTAAAATACAGATTGTAATGTAAACCACACACACAGCACCACCTAGATTCTTCCCTCAGGAGCTTTCTCCTCTCCACTTCCCTGGATTTTGGTGGGAACATTTCCCCAGAATTCCATCTGGTCTAGCTGAGACCATGGTGCCCCTGACCATAACACAAGCCTTTTTCTCCCATCTCAGGGGAGAAGCAAGAGGACAGTGGATAGACAGGCCCCTCCTTCACAGTTCTAACAGCACCCCCACATTCAGCTCCTTAAGCCTTTGAGCCCTTTTGGAAAGTGTGGTGGTATTGGAGTGGGGGTCGGGGGGAATGGAGGATTGTAAGAATTTCCCCCAGTGTTACATGTTTTTGGCCAGGCACAGTGGCTCATGCCTGTAATCCCAGCACCTTGGGAGGCCAAGGCAGATGGATCACTTGAGGCCAGGAGTTCAAGACCAGCCTGGCCAACATGGTGAGACTTTGTCTTTACAAAAATTAGTCAGGTGTGGTAGCATGTGCCTGTAATCCCAGCTACTCCAGAGGCTGAGGTGGGAGGATCACTTGAGCCTGGGAGCTCAAGGCTGTAGTAACCTGTGATTGTACCACTGCACTCAAGCCTGGGCGACAGAACAAGACCCTGTCTCAAAAAAAGAAAAAAAATACAGAGGAGTTTAAGTGACATTGTTCTGGACAGGACAAGAGAGCGCGAAGAGGTCAAAGAAAGAACAGGAGAAGGCAGAAATGCCGCCTGACATTGGACTCGCCCATAAGAGGCTATTGAACTGGCCGAACATTCTCAGATCTTAGCTCTGTATTTCTTCAGAAGTTCCTCAGGTTACCGCTATTATTCCTTTTGTCTGGGCTTGTTCAGAATGATTGTCAGCTAACACTCTGTTGGTGGATAAGCATCTGTGAGATGTACAGGAAACAAGGCCGAGTATAATTATAACATAATTCTATAACAACATTGCCCAAGACTGCCTCAGTACTATATGCCAGAGTACATCATGACTATCTTGCTGACAGGCATTTGGATGGCGATTAGTGTTGGATCCCGTCTGGGAATCAGGCTTGAAGCCAAAGAAACTGGAAAATGATTTTTGTCTTTTAACTCCTTGGAGGCCTGTGTGGAAAATTCAGAAGAGCAAATTTTTGTTTCTAGCAACAGAACTCATACATAATTTGGCCGGGCATGGTGGCTCATGCCTGTAATCCCAGCACTTTGGGAGGCCAAGGCAGGTGGGTCACTTGAGGCCAGGAGTTCGAGACCAGCCTGGGCAACATGGTAAAACCCCTTCTCTACTAAAAACACAAAAATTAGCTGGGTGTTGGGGCAGGCGCCTGTAATCCCAGCTACTTGGGGAGGCTGAGGCAGGAGAATCGCTTGAAACCAGGAG
Organism: Papio anubis; assembly: GCF_008728515.1. Classification (NCBI taxonomy): domain Eukaryota; kingdom Metazoa; phylum Chordata; class Mammalia; order Primates; family Cercopithecidae; genus Papio; species Papio anubis. The sequence goes on from NC_044996.1 coordinate 121,631,091, forward strand.
GCAGAGGTTGCAGTGAGCTGAGATTGCACCACTGTACTCCAACCTGGGCGACAGAGTGAGACCCCGTCTCAAAAACAAAACAAATGGCCAGGCACAGTGGCTCACGCCTGTAATCCCAGCACTTTGGGAGGCCGAAGTGGGCGGATCATCTGAGGTCCAGAGTTCGAGACCAGCCTGACCAACATGGAGAAACCCCGTCTCTACTAAAAATACAAAATTAGCCGGATGTGGTGGCGCATGCCTGTAATCCCAGCTACTCTAGAGGCTGAGGCAGGAGAATGGCTTGAACTCGGGAGGCAGAGGTTGCCATGAGCTGAGATTGCGCCATTGCACTCCAGCCTGGGCAACAAGAGCGAAACTCTATCTCAAAAAAAAAAAAAAAAAAAAAAGCAAACTCATAAGTAATTCAAGGAAGAGTAAACAAAGCTGGATGATTGCTGAGCCGCTTGCCTTGCCTCAAAGCTGCTATAGGGGCCAAGGGAAATCTTTCCCTTCGCCTTCTGACGGTTCACTGGAAAATCAACTGACAAAAGGCTGATTAGTAAGAGAAATGGCATACAAGCTTATTAATGTTCGCGGAGGGAAATCACAGAGTGATTACTGCAACCCACCTCCCAGGGGGTACAGAAGTTTATATACCATCCTGAGGTTACAGAAAGAATGGGGCTTGACAGCTGGGTGTGGTGGCAGGCGCCTGTAATCCCAGCTACTCGGGAGACTGAGGCAGGAGAATCGCTTGAACCTGGGAGGTGGAGGCTGCAGCGAGCCGAGATCACGCCACTGCACTCCAGCCTGGTGACAGAGCTAGACTCGGTCTCAAAAATAAATAAATAAATAAATAAAAATAAAAGAATGGGGCTTGGATCCTGGCAAAACAGGTTGGAAGAGAAGGCCTCTTCTAACCTGTTTAGGGGGAGAAGAGGAGGCCTGGCTAGCAAAGGGGGTCTTGTTATATAGATCAAACCTCATAAGTGGCAGCTCTTTTTCAGGCCAGACTCTCAGTTAATCTTTCCTAGATCCGGACAAGGGAGGGCCTCCGAGAAAGCAGGACTGCATCAATGCGGATTTTCTCTACACATACAAAGCTCCACAAAAGGCAGCTTTGCAGCTATTCTTGTATTTCCAGCCCTTCTGAATAGCCATCTTGAAATACGTCAAAGAAGTATGTTTTGGGGTGAAACATTTTGGTTTCCTTCACTGGTCTTTTGTGGAAGTGTCGAATTTTCTTGCAGAGCTGGCAGAGACATGTTGAGACAGGGAACAGTGGATAGGAAGCCCGCATTCTCCCTGTTCCTCGATGCCGAATGTAAGCACAGGCAAGACCTTTTCCAGGTTTCAAAGAAACAGTCTTAGCCCTAACGCGCCAGCAGTGTTTAATGAGGAAACACTACCATGAATGGTTAGTGAGTCTATACCATGAGTTGCAGTTCGTGAGGTATACGTGGAACCCAGCTACCCAGTTCAGATCTCAATCCTATTGCCTCCTGGTTGTATAACATAAAATAAATTGATTGGCACCAGGCATGGTGGCTCACACCCATGATCCCAGCACTTTGGGAGGCCGAGGCGGGCAGATCACCTGAGGTCGGGAGTTTGAGACCAACCTGACCAACATGGAGAAACCCCGTCTCTACTAAAAATACAAAAAATTAGCCGGGTGTGGTGGCAGGAGCCTATAATCCCAGTTACTCGGGAGGCTGAGGCAGGAGAATTGCTTGAACCTGGGAGGCGGAGGTTGGGGTAAGCCGAGACCACGCCAATGCACTCCAGCCGGGGCAACAAGAGCGCAACTCCGTCTCAAATAAATAAATAAATAAATAAATTTGCTTTCCACACCCTACCTTCCTCATACACAAAACGATGGCTTTGCTTTAAGGATTATATGACATAATCCAGGTATAATATGTGGGATGTAGAAAGTGTCCTATAATTATTAGCTTTCTTTTTTTCAATTAAACTGTGATTCTCAAAATGGGTGTCTGTTATAAGTAAAGAATGACATTAGAATTTATTTCTATCTCAGTTTCCCCCTAGAAAGGAGACTGGTTGATTCCATTCATTTAATGAATGTTCATGAAGTGCTTACTATGTGCCATGCATGGAATGAGTCCCTGAGGATACAGAAATTATGAGGCAGAGCCCCTGTCCCCAGGATGTTTACAGTCAAGAGAAGTAAACATTTTTGTGCACAATCTTATGCCAAAAGCATAAATAAATAAGTCAGAGGTCAAATAGTGTAGTTCAGTGGTCCCCAGTCCCCAGGCCATAGACCAGCACCTGTGTGTGGCCTGTTAGGAGTCAGGCCACACAGCAGGAGGTGAGCAGTGGACCAGTGAGCATTAGTGCCTGAGCTCAGCCTCCTGTCAGATCAGTGGTGGCATTAGATTCTCACAGGAGAGTGAAGCCTATTGTGAACTGCACATTGGAGGGATCTAGGTTGCACACTCCTTATCAGAATCTAAGGCCTGGTGATCTGAGGTGGAACAGTTTCATCTCAAAACCATCCCCCCCGTCTGTGGAAAAATTGTCTTCCATGAAATTGGTCCCTGGTGCCAAAAAGTTTGGGGACTGCTGGTGTTGCTCAACAGTTTAGAAAAGTGGCAGGAGGCCAGATGTGGTGGCTCATGCCTGTAATCTCAGCACTTTGGGAGGCCGAGGCGGGTGGATCATGAGGTCACGAGTTCAAGACCAGCCTGGCCAACATGGTGAAGCCCCGTCTCTACTAAAAATAGAAAAATTAGCCGGGCATGGTGGCAGGAGCCTGTAATCCCAGTTACTCAAGAGGCTGAGGCAGGAGAATTGCTTGAACCCAGGGGGCGGAGGTTGCAGTGAGCCAAGATCGCACCACTGCACTCCAACCTGGGTGACAGGGTGAGACTCCATCTCAAAAAAAAAAAGAAAGAAAGAAAGAAAAGTGGCAGGAGTGTGGTAGAAAAAGCACACAGTTGTGAAGGTACAAACCTGGTTGACAGCCCAGACCTGCACCCCCTGTAATGAATCCAAGTTGCTTAACCTCTCTGAGCCTCCATTTCCTCTTCTTTAAAATGGGCCTGGGCCAGGTGTGGTGGCTCACACCTGTAATCCCAGCACTTTGGGAGGCCAAGGGCAGCGGATCACTTTAGCTCAGGAGTTTAAGACCAGCTTGGGCAACATGGCAAGACCCCATCTTGCCAAAAAAATACAAAAATTAGCCAAGAGTTTGGTGGCATGCACCTGTGGTTTCAGCTACTCAGGAGACTAAGGTGAGAAGATCAATTGAGCCTGGGAGGTTGAGGCTGCAGTGAGCTGCAGCCACATCACTGCATTGCAGTCTGGGTGACAGAACGAGACCCTGTCTCAATAAAATAAAATACAATAAAATAAGATGGGCCTGATCCAGTGGTGTGCTGCAACCTGCTCCTACTGGCTTGGGAGAACCTATTGTTAAATATTCAGGAATTTTGTCAGCCAGTTGCTAAAACCATTGGTACACCGTTGGTGGAAGTATTTACACCATGGAAATCAGCCAAGTCTATAAATCAAGGATACCCCACCTCCAGCTGACTTACTAGCATACCACTGGAATACCCTACAATATTGTTATGGTCGTTCATGAAATAAAATCACAATGTCTGGCACATAGCAGATGCTCAATGTAGGGTTACTACAAATATATCACATAGAATATATGAATAATGTATATCTGCCAGGCACAGTGGCTCATGCCTGTAATCCCAGCACTTTGGGAGGCCAAGGTGGGTGGATCACCTGAGGTCAGGAGTTTGAGACCAGCCTGGCCAACATGGTGAAACCCTGTCTTTACTAAAAATACAAAAGAAGTAGTCAGGCATGGTGGCACATGTCTACTCTCAGCTACTCAGGAGGCTGAGACAGGAGAATCGCCTGAACCCGGGAGGCGGAGGTTACAGTGAGCTGAGATCGCGCCATTGCACTCCATCCTGGGTGAGAGTGAGACTCCGTCTCAAAAAAAAAAAAAAAAAAAAGCCAGCACTTTGGGAGGCCAAGGCAGGCGGATCACGAGGTCAGGAGATCGAGACCATCCTGGCTAACACAGTGAAACCTCGTCTCTACTAAAAATACAAAAAATTAGCCAGGCATGATGATGATGGTGGGCACCTGTAGTCCCAGCTACTCGGGAGGCTGAGGCAGGAGAATGGCGTGAACCCGGGAGGCGGAGCTTGCAGTGAGCCAAGACTGCACCACTGTACTCCAGCCTGGGCGACAGAGCCAGATGGAGTCTCAAAATATTTTTTAAAAAATACATAAAAATTAAAAATAAATGGTTTGTTTTTACTCTCATAAATAAAGAAAAGCCAGAATCTAATTCAATTTCCTTTGACTCCAAGTCAAGAGTTCATCAGACCCAAACTCCCTCTGGACCACGTCTCTGCAAACAGAGAGATTTGTTGTTGTGGATTTAGCTGTTTTGAAACCATTTTTATTGTCGTTGTTGTTATTGATTTACTGGATAGAAGAAAGCAGTATAAACACTGAAGTGGAAGAAGATAGTGTTGGCCCACAGCTGGTGGAACACTTCCTCAGGGAAGCCTGGAGTGAATGCCGCCACTCTCAAGCCCCACTTTAAAAGGATCTCCCTGCTGTGCCCGTGTTATTATCAAAACAGAGAACTGTGAACACCACCTGCTCCCAATAAATGTTGTTTCCCCTGGGAACCGCTGAAGCTCAGAATTACCTAGCCATTGATGTCAGGTCTGGGGGAGGAAATGTACTAGATGAGCCTGGGACAACTTAAAAGGGAAGAAGTTAACAAAGGCTTCTGGGGTCGCGTCCAAAGGACTCAACTCTGGAGCCAACTTGAAGAAGCTTTCACTGGACAATTAGGGAAATCTGAGCTTCAATAAGAAAAATAATGGCAAGTAATTAAGATACAGGAAATGCTAAGAGTCCTTGAGTTAATAATGATACTTCAGGCCGGGCACAGTGGCTTATGCCTGGAATCCCAGCACTTTGGGAGGCTGAGGCGAGAGGATTGCTTGAGTTCAGGAGTCCAAGACCAGCGTAGGCAACTTGGTGAAACCCCGTCTGTATATTATTTAGAAAAATAATAATGCTACTTGGAAGGAAAAAAAGCCTCATTGGAAGATGCTGGGGGGCACTAAATTCATTCTTTTGAAAACTAGTAAATAAAAGGGAGTAATTAAGCATTTATTCTGCCTCTTCTGGGTGAACTGTGTACCTCAGGGTAACAAAATATAAGATGGGGGAAAGTTCTCTTATTTTAATAATAATAACAACAACTTTTTATAGAGACGGGGTCTCACTATGTTGCTCAGGGTGGTCTTGAACTCCTGGGCTCAAATGACCCTCCCACCTCGGCCTCCCAAAGTGCTATGATGACAGGTGTGAGCCACGGCGCCCGGGTGGAAGTTCTCTTTATAGAAGTATTCTAGGTCATAAATAAAGAAGGAATGATAGAATTTCACCATTTTGCAACTCCTAATGAATCAGCAGACCTAAGTATTGGTATTAACAGCTGCTAGCAGCACAGAGATGACCAGGCATTATTTGCTTCTTGAGGGGAAAAACATCACCTATGAAATATTCTTGCCCAAAACTCAAACCTGAATCTGATCAAGTCTTATCTCTGATGACTTTGGCACTATTTTTTTTAACCAAACAAAAGCAGGCAGTATTGTATACTGGTTACAGCAGGATTTTTCAAACTTGAGCAACACAGACTCCTTTTAAAAGAAAAATATATAGGTCCTGGCGCGGTGGCTCACGCCTGTAATCCCAGCACTTTGGGAGGCTGAGGTTGCCTGTTCAAGACTAGTCTAGCCAAAATGGTGAAACCCCATCTCTACTAAAAAATACAAAAAAAATTAGCCAGGTGTGGTGGCGTGCGTCTGTAATCCCAGCTACTCGGGAGTCTGAGGCAGGGGAATTGCTTGAACCGGGGAGGTGGAGGTTGCAGTGAGCTGAGATTGCACCACTACATTCCAGCCTGGGTGATAGAGCGAGACTCTGTTTCAAAAAAAAAGAAAAAAAAAATATTCTCACAGACCCTCAGTGGTGCTTGAAATTATTATTATTATATTACTATAATTATACACTAGATGTGAATATTTTCTGTTTACTGCTCCTCTATAACTGTAAAACCAGTGTCCATTTATAAATCAAATACAAACAAAATTACCAAACTAATAACATTCAAATGAACAATGCTGACTTAATGTGATGGAAGATGTTTTTCTGTAATGAGTTGCTGCTTGCAAAGGAACATCGTACTGACTGCTTGGGCGGATATTCTTTGATTTCAGCACTGTATGGAGTGAGATGACAATTCTGCCTTGTTTTCTAAAAGCTTTTGAAAAGGTTCTTCTTTAGGCACTGTGATATGACTTCACTTGGTTTCGCTTGGCAAGAGCCAAGGTGAACAGCATAAACACAAACTGAAATGGTTGTACTAACAATTGTGACTAAGATTCAGTTATAAACTGCAAACTGCTTTTCCAGATCAGTGGGTCTCAACCCTGGCATCACCCCGGCATCCCTTTTTTTTTTTGAGACAGAATCTTGCTCTGTTGCCCAGGCTAGAGTGCAGTGGTGTGATCTCGGGTCACTGTAAATTCCACTTCCCAGGTTCAAGCGATTCTCGTGTCTCAGCCTCCCAAGTCACTGGGTTTGCAGGTGCATACCACCATGCCTGGCTAATTCTTGTATTTTTAGTACAGGCAGGATTTCACCATGTTGGCCAGGCTGGTCTCGAACTCCCAACCTCAAGTGATCCATCCGTCTCGGCCTCCCAAAGTGCAGGGATGACAGGCGTGAGCCACTGCACCAGGCCCCTGGCATCACTTTGGTATGTGCATAAAAATAGAAGTAAATTAGAAATCTCTCTCAGGGTGGGGCATTAGTATTTTTACAGTGCTTTCTAGGCCATTCTAATGTGTAGCCCATACTGAGAACCACTGCTTTTGATTATCCAGAAAATGCTTATACTGATTATTCTTTGGAGTAGAATCACACAGAAACACCGTATTCAATCATTCTTATAGAGACTGTGAGGTCATGTGAGACTATGGCAGGAAGCCCCAGGGGTTTGAGAAATTGGTTTGGAGCTTGATTCCCAGGTCTAGTTGTGTGACTGTGGGCAACTTAACTTCTCTTAGGTTTAGCTTCTCATTGTAAAAAGAAACTCATAATTGTGCCAATCTCATACAGTGGTTGTGAGAATTAGATGAGATAATAATGTATACAAAGTGCTAAACTGAAAGCCTGGTTCCTGATTAGTGCTTAATACATGTTAGCTCTTAGCTCTTATCACTAGTTTTTTTCTTTTTCTTTTTTTTTTTTTTTGAGATGTAATCTTGCCCTGTCGCCCAGGCTGGAATGCAGTGGCGTGATCGCGGCTCACTGCAACCTCCGCCTCCCAGGTTCATGTGAGCCGAGTTCGCGCCACTGCACTCCAGCCTGAGCAAGAAAAGCGAAACTCTGTCTCAAAACAAACAAAACAAAGATGGCACCAGTCAAGGAAACAGAATTCTAGGAGCAGACATGGTCACCTGCAGACTCAGAGGAAGGCCTTGGCTGTGACAGTCAGGGAGGAAGTTGCTTCACTCCTAGCAGGAGAAGTGGCTGGTTTCCCAGGGCGTGGCAGTTCCATCAGCTGCTGGTGAGCAGCCACTTGCTTCAATGAACCGTGATAAGCAGCATCCATTATTCTAGGTCCTCCTGGGTCCCCAGTGGAAAGGAGACTCACAGGAAGGGGTAGAGTGGGTCAAAGGCATTAATAAATCATTAGATTTCTTCTGAATTGTTTCTTCAGCATTTCTGTAAAAAAAAAAGACTCTACTTTCTTTCCCTAGAAAGACTACTCTGTGGAATGTAAGCAGTTGATGATCTTGGACTCTGGTTTTCCATGTTTATCATTGTTTGTTGTTTCTTTTCAGATAATTTCCCTGTAACATGTTTTCTTACTTGCCTGGTGACTTCAAACTTTATAGATTTGCTTTATAGTTCAGTATTTAAAAAGGTGTCTTTGTAATTGAGTTCAGCTAGTAGTGGGCTAATGCTGTGGTGTTTCAGCTTCTTTTTTTTGAGACAGAGTCTCACACTGTTGCCTGGGCTGGAGTGCAATGGTGCAATCTCTGCTAACTGCAACCTCCGCCTCCCGGGTTCAAGTGATTCTCCTGCCTCAGCCTCCTGAGTAGCTGGGATTACATGGGCCTGCCACCACGCCTGGCTAATTTTTTGTATTTTTAGTAGAGATGAGGTTTCACTATGTTGGCCATGCTGGTCTCGAACTCCTGACCTCATGATCTGCCTGCCTCGGCCTCCCAAAGTGCTGGGATTACAGGCATATGCCACTGCTCTCGGTCGGTGTTTCAGCTCCTAAATTTTAAAGTTGGCTGGGTGCAGGCTTACGCCTGTAATCCCAGCTCTTTGGGAGGCCAAGGTGGGAGGATCACTTGAGGCCAGGAGTTGGAGACCAGCCTGGGCAATGTAGCGAGACCTCATCTCTACAAAAAAATTTTTTTTAAAAGAGGAAAAGCTGGGCGTGGCAGTGCGTTCCTGTGGTCTAGCTACTTGGGATGCTGAGGCAGGAGGATTGCTTGAGCCCAGAAGGTCAAGGCTGCAGTAAGTTGTGATCGTACCATTGCACTCCAGCCTGGGCAATGGAGTGAGAAACTGTCTCAAGAAAAAATAAAATAAGGCCGGGCGCGGTGGCTCAAGCCTGTAATCCCAGCACTTTGGGAGGCCGAGACGGGCGGATCATGAGGTCAGGAGATCAAGACCATCCTGGCTAACACGGTGAAACCCCATCTCTACTAAAAAATACAAAAAACTAGCTGGGCGAGGTGGTGGGCGCCTGTAGTCCCAGCTACTCGGGAGGCTGAGGCAGGAGAATGGCTTGAACCTAGGAGGCAGAGCTTGCAGTGAGCTGAGATCCGGCCACTGCACTCCAGCCTGGGCGACAGAGCAAGACTCCGTCTCAAAAAAAAAAAAAAAAGAAAAAAAAAGAAAAAATAAAATAAAATTAAAATTAAAATAAATAAATTTTACACTTAAGGGACTTCTCTAAAGTGGATACAAAAACTTCATAAAAGCCTTCGTTTTCACAACACTGGGCCTTTAAGGCTAAGTTCTAAGAAAGAAGAGAAAACAAAGACTTATATTGTAACTTGGTGGTTAATTTAATTCATTCATATATTTAACCACAGTCAGCATGTAGTTGTTTTCCTCTAAGAGGCTCACTTTCCAAAACACAATTTGCAAAATATCTTACTTCTCCACAAGGCTCTTTGTGTTTGGTTACCCTTTTATTTTTGCCAGAGTTTCTCTTATGTAGTTACTCGCCTGCCTAATAGGCCCCTGGTTGATAATTGACTCTGTAAGCCCGTTTTCATGGCACGCTCTCTGAGTCACCAATAAATCCCAAAGCCCTCCTGTATTAAATATAATACAGGGCTACATCTTTATAAATGGCTACCTTCTAATCTAGGAAGCTGTAACAGACACTGATACGAAGGATTGCAGGACAACCTTCCCTTCGCCTGAGGAGCTCAGTATGGATTTCCTGGAGAACTCCGAGAGATACAGAGCATTGTTTTCAGGTATCTGACTTCTTTTGGAAAACATTTATCTTGGACATTAGTCTACAGTGGTTCTTATCAACTACCATTTTCATTATTGTGGAAATTAGTCAGTTTAGGAATTTGGGCCAATGCAATGAATAGTGAAAGGAGTTCACATATCTAACGGGAAAAGGTCTTTTCTTTTTCATTTCAGTCCTTAAGAAAGCATTTGTTTACTTCTTTATCCCCTGGCAGTTTTAAGGGCTATTGTTTCTCTGCTCTAAAAAATCCATTGTATTAACACAGGACTACAAATTCACCCTCCAAATAAGATGTTAATTTATCTGATTTATACTTGTGTCCAACTGGAGCTTTTGTTTGCAAGTTTCTTGTAAAAATGTGTACTTTTTCAGTACACGTAAGACACTAATTTCAGTGATCCACTTTACCTTCAAAATTATCTTGGTCAGGTGCTACGGCTCATACCTGTAATCCCAACACTTTGGGAGACCGAGGTAGGAGGATTTGAGACCAGACTCGGCAACTTAGCGAGACCCTGTCTCTATTAAAAATCAAAAAAATTAACCGGGCATAGTGGCATACACCTGTAGTCCCAACTACTTTTGGGAGGCTGAGGTGGGGAAATAGCTTGAACCCAGGAAGATAAGGCTGCAGTGAGCTGTGATCACACCACTGCACTGCAGCCTGGGCGAAAGAGTGAGAGACCTTGGCTCTATTAAAAAAAAAAAAAAAAAAGGCTTGTGTTGCATGAGGTTTTGGGGGACAAGATGTTTTTTCTTGATTTTCAATGTTTCATCCCACCTCCACATTTTACTTGTGTAATGATGAGTTTATTCATTGAGTGAGACCTTGGCTCTATTTAAAAAAAAAAAAAAAGTCTTAACGTAGCATGAGGTTTTTTAGGGACAAGATATTTTTTCTTGATTTTCAATGTTTCATAATCTCATCTCCACATTTTACTTGTGTAATGATGGGTTTATTCATTGTGGGCCTCAGTTTCTAACTTGGTTTTCAGCTCTTGAAAATTCCGTCAGATGCAGTGTATAGTGTCATCAATGTAAAAAGCCATGTTTTGCCAGGTACTGTGGCTGACCCTTGTAATCCCAGCACTTTGGGAGGCTGAGGCGGGTGGATCACTTGAGGTTGGGAGTTCAAGACCAGAGTGGCCAACATGGCGAAGCCCTGTCTCTACTAAAAATACAAAAATTAGCTGGGTACGATGGCACACGCCTATAGTCGCAGCTATTCAGGAGGCTAAGGCATGAGAATTGCTTGAACCCAGGAGGCAGAGGTTGCAGTGAGCTGAGATCACTCTACTGCACTCCAGCCTGAGCAACAGTGAGACCGTCTCAAAAAAAAAAAAAAAAAAAAAAAGTCATGTTTTACATGTTGCTAGGTATAAAACCTTGATAGTCAACTGGCTTCTATCCAGACTCTGTTAATACTGGAGTAACACATGACCATAAAAACTTTACATTGGGTTAAAAACTATTTTGAGCAATTCTATTTATCCAATGGCGTTTGTGGGTCATTTTTGTCTTTAACAGTAAGAAAAATGTGTAAGAAATAAAGAATTAGTAAAAATGCTTACACCAAACAATTAAATCAAAGAGTAGTTTATTAAAAAAGAATCAAAACAGAAACTCTAAGTACCAGTGTGTACATTGTACACATTTAAATGACTCACGAGAATGAAGTTTTTTTTCAAATATATTAAGATCACACCACCTTGTTGTTTATCGAAAGATATTCAAGGAGAAATATCTGACTCTCCAAACTGCATCTGAGATTGCCACTTTAAAACAGACCTCATTTCAAACATGCAACAACGCCACTGGTAATAAAGCTTTGGAATGGGTGCTCATTCTATTATTTCACTACAAACAGCATAGAAAGCAAGATAAGTTGGGAATTTATTCTAAAATAGAATGGAGGTTGTCATCTACACCAGCACTCCTCACTCCTCTGTTGCCATTTTTAGCAAGTACTGCTTGTCGATCTTGAACAGTCTCCAACCCTCTTCACTGGACAGATCAGAAGCACCTCTTCTTTTGTAGAAGTTGATGGATGGTTCATTCCATTCTGCTACCAAGAAGTGCATGCTGCTGCAGCGACACTTCATCGCAACCTATTATGAGAGAGTAAAACACAAACTCAGTGACGTTTCAACCTGCTTTCAAGACCCAATTTTTATTCCATCATTAAAATAATCCAGTAAACTTACAAATTTGGAAACCAAAAACTAAGACATACCCGGCTTAGATTCTTCAGAATTTCTGATCCTATGCCAAAGCCTAAGAAGAAAAAGTACAATTTAAAAAGTCATTGTAAGGATTTATATAACCCTGAACTCTCTTCAGACCCTCTGCTCCGAACTCAATCGTACCTCTATAATCACTCATCACGAAGAAGTCCTCAAGATACAGTAACTTGCCAATCCACGGGTCATAGGTAAAATAGTACATGGCAAAACCAACAATGCTGTGTCCTGTAATAAGAGTATCACATGAGATGTGGAGAAGGAAAACATTTCATAAAAGTTGCAGCTGCAGAATCAGAGGCCTATCATAGGTTTAAAAAAACATACATGCATGTATTACAGAAACAAACAGCCACGACTGTCTCATGATTTTTATGTGAGTGCAGTCCAGGCCACTGCTGGATGATCTCACTGTTCTGAAAACATGTATTTGCAAAAAGCACACATCAGAACTCACTGAAGTCAGGCTACAACTGTGGACTGGCCACTCTGCAGTCTGCTGGAAGCTCACACTCAGGAAGCGAGAACACTTTCATTACTTGCCAGAGCAAAATTGCTATGGTTTTAAACTCAACACACACATTATTCACATCCTACTGGTATACTGGTATGTTGACTTGGGAACAAGTCAGGTTTACACGGCAGTTCAGAATAGTAAATATTTGGAAGTTTACAAACTCTTGCTTCCTTAAAGGTCAGAACATCAGGCCAAAGTACAACGTTTAATTTCAGAACTTGCCTTCCAATTTACGCATTTTCAATTTGCTCTCCCCATTTGTTGAGTCAGAAGAGGCAGCACTGCCCAGAAACAGGTATTACATAACATGCACATTACTTTAAAAAGTACTCATCCCGTGTTTTCTGCTCATTTCTTCTAGCCTGAGGAACAGACGTCAGAAAAAAAGCAATCACCCAAACAACTTCCCCTTTTAGCTGAGCTGTCTTCTGACCAATCAACAGGGATCAGCCAAAAAAAAAAAAAAAAAAAAAAAAAAAAAAAAAAAAAAGGGGCATCTGACACCCTCTTAACAGGTGTCTACTATTCCAAATGGAGGCAAAGGTTTCAAATTAAACTTTCTAGCCATTTTATATTCCTTAGCAAACAGACAGGAAGCGAGTATCATAGTGGGTTTCTGATCTACCGTGTTTGAAGTGTGTGATAATAGGACCTTACCTCATTTATCATGATCATCTACTTTATTGTGTAAAGGATCTTTTAGTTACCTCCCCGCCCATCCATGTACACGGAAGGGCCATGTACATGGCGAAGCTAGAGACTGTAACCTGAAGATTGGGACAAATTAAAGAAAAAAATGTGATTTAACACAATTACAAAAACTGTTACTTTAGGGTCAAACAAGAACCATTTTATGAAACTGAATTACAACAAATGACATTATACCTAACTCTTCGGGGTCGCCACAGCACTTGTACTTACTTAAGCAGCTTAAACTCTTCAGAGTCTCCACAGCACTCTGATACTTACTTAAACAGCTCTTTTAACCTGCCCTAGTATTCTCAAGTGCAGCGTATCTAATTTTTTTTTTTCCTCAGTAGTTTGAACACTTGCTGGCTATTTTTTCTGTCCAAGTTCTCAGTAACTTCGGCCTGTGTAGTCAGTGGTTCTACACAGCCGACACTACTTCTTACATAACACTCGGTCTCTCTGGCTTCTGTAAAGGGAGAGGGGTTACCTTCCGGAGTCCAGTGCTCTTTGGGCACTTCTGCAACCAGGCAGTGGTAAAAGGGGTGCTCTCCAAAACCATCTTCTAGCAGATCTGCAAGAAGGGGGAACAGGGACGGTAATGGCCTCGGCGAAGGTGACAGGCACCGAACGCTTGTCCCCCGCCCCGCCACTGTTGAATTACCTTTTTCAGTTAAGATTACTTGTTCTTCCATGTATTCATATTTAGCCAGCTCCTGGGGGGATGCACATAGGAGAGAGAAAAGCAGAAAACAAAATGAGGCTCCGGCCGGCCAGCTCAATGGAAGGGAATGGGGCAGGCGGGGCGGGGTAGCGGCTGGGCCTGGGATGGGCGCAGAAAGGGGAACCGGCTGGGCTCTCACACCGGTCCAGACCTCGAGACGCGAATCACCCCACCCCGGGAAACGGAACCATCTCCACCCTACGCCACGGGAGGAGCTCGGGCTCTCCGCTACCTTGATCAGCCGCAGTATGTCACTGCAGTCGGCGGCAGTGGCTGGGCGGATCACGAATTTAGCCATTTTCGTCTTTTGCTTTTCTTCCCTTTGCGGACCAGGCCCCTGTACTTGAATAGTAGGAGGAGGTGGTTCCTCATTCGTCTCCCGGGAGCGTCCTCTTCTCAGTCAGGCTGGCACCATGACCCAGGGAACCTCGGCGAGTGACTGATAAACCTTAGTCGACTTGCGACTAAGAGCTGCGCACTTGAACATTGGCCCGGCTCGGCTTTTAAGCGCAAAGAAGCCCCGCCTCGGGCCGTGAGGTGGGGACCTCTCATCCAATGAGGCCGCGGCCCCGGGGCGCATCGTTTCCTCTCCCAGGCACCACCCTGTCTTCCGGGCGCCCGTGTGAACCCGGGGGACAAAAGTTGGGGATGCGGGGCGCGCTGTGGGATTCGCTAGCGGCGCCCTCTAGTGGCACTTCGTGGAGCCTTGGCAGAAACCCTACTGGGAGCCGGTGTGTCCCCAGTAACCTTTGCAAATGAAAGAGGGGAATTCCTTCTGCGGCCCCCCGACAAGTGACCTTTCTCTTTTCTCCTTGGCCAGTCAGGGAAGCAAACTCAGGAACCCTGGACTTAGGAGATGGGAGGAAGATTAAAGCGGCAGTTCTCAAAGTGTGATCCGGGAGACCCTGCAGATCCCAAGATTCTTTGTAGAGTTTCGGTGGCAGAACTAGTTTTAGAATAATAGACGTCATTTGCCTTTTAAACTCACGATGGAATTTTCCAGAGGCGACCTGATGTCTAATGATGACACTGCTCTTATGACCAAAGGAATGTGAGCTCGTATATTCTTGCGGTTTTTAGAATTTCCTAAGGTAGGTTATTTAGATTTCCCAATTATCTTTTTTTCTTTATACTTGTAGTTTCTAGAGTTGACAGCATTTTTTTTCTCACTTTTCTAACCTTCTTATATCTTCTTAAATCTCTGATCTTCCTCGACACTTGATCTTGACACCTTTCCTTCTGCCCGAGGTACATTCTTTATAATTTGCTTTAGTAAAGATTTGCTTTTACTAAACTTTCTCAGTTTTGCTTATCTGAATGTGTCTTTAATTCATCTTATAATTCCTTTTTTCAGACTAGTCAAGTGCAGTAGTGAGAGTAAAATAAGGATTTTGGTCTGTTACTGACTGTGAACAATCAACTGAGATAACTCACTACCTTTGGACCAGCCCATCTTACAATTCTTGAAGGGTTTATTTCACTGTTTATAGATTTTGAGGTTCAGAAGTTTTCCTCTTTCAGCACATTGATGTTATCTGTCTTCTGACTTCGGTTGCTGTTGAAAGTTGTTGTAATCCCTACTTGCTCCATCCTCTATGCTTCATTTCCTTTAACATTTTTTTGAAATAATTATACATTTACAGAATATGTGATGATGTCATTACTCTGGTGAGGAAAAAAATATGTGCTTGTGTATTCCTATGTTTTTTACAATTTTCGAAGGTAAGGTCTTTGGATTCCTTGATAAGTATTTTTTTTTTTTTTTTTTTTTTTTGGTAGAGACAGGGTCCTCACCATCTTGCTCAGGTTGGTCTCGAACTCCTGGGCTCAAGTGCTCCTCCCACCTCGGCCTCCCAAAGTGCTGGGATTACAGGTGTGAGCCACCGCAACTGGCTGGATTCCTTGACAAGTTTTAAATGTTCTGAAACCAGAGTGTTTGGGAACATTTGGATTCGAGTATAGCTACTCCTGTATTGTACCTCCTGGCCCAAGTATTCAAGCCTTTGTGGAATGAAATGACTTTTCTTTTACAACTCACTTTCCCAGACAGACCCTGCTGAAGGCCTTACTTCAACAGCCCTGCCTGGGTTCAGAAATGAGTCAGAGGATGATTTTCACAGTGATGAAAAGCATAAGAGGGGCCTGCAGTGTCTGCAGTCTGTAGAAGGAGGGATCAGACTATCACCAAAAAACCACCCGTAACATTCAACAAGTGATTCTCTGCCTTTGCTAGCAATATCCTGTATGTAGAAAAGAAAACAGAAGTAGATTCTCTGTTACCCTTCCTGCCCTAGGGGGATTCCATGGTTAGTGAGTCACCCTGGGAGTTTATGAAACTCAAATGTCTTTCTCAAAGATCTTTAAAAATCGCTTTGATTCTCAACTGCCTAAGTTACAGCTACTAGTCTTTCCTGACAGTGTTGGCTAGACCTTATGGATGACCAGACGGCTTTTTCCTCCTCTGCTTCTGTCTAAAATGTCAGGACTTAGGAGAGCTTGTTATACATTTCAGTAATGTATACCGGTAACAGTACTGTTACCGGTAACAGTAAATTAGACCGCTATGACTAAGCACTAGTGATAGCTGCGTAACTAAAGCAAAACCAAAGCCATCTTCTGTTTGGGTTGCTTAATTTAATAGAATAGGATTGTTTTGGCCAGGCGTGGTGGGTCACGCCTGTAATCCCAGCACTTTGGGAGGCCAAGGTAGGCGGATCACGAGATCAGGAGGTCAGGAGTTCGAGACCAACCTGGCCAACATGGTAAAACCCTGTCTCTACTAAAAATAATTTTTAAAAATTGGGCATGGTGGTGTGTGCCTGTAATCCCAGCTACTCAGGAGGCTGAGGCAGGAGAATCGTTTGAACCCGGGAGGTGGAGGTTGCAGTGAGCCAAGATCACGCCATTGCACTCCAGCCTGGGCAACAGAGGCAGAACTCCGTCTCAAAAAAAGAAAATTAGTGATTGTTTCATTAAAATACATTATAATTTTTTCTGTTTATTTTGTTTTTCTGGTTTAAGTTTCTTCTCTCTCTCTCTCTCTCTCTCTCTCTCTTTCTTTTTTTTGATGAAGTCTCACTCTGTCACCCAGGCTGGAGTGCAGTGGCGTGATCTCCACTCACTGCAACCTCCGCCTCCGGGTCAAGCCATTCTCCTGTCTCAGCCTCCTGAGTAGCTGGGACTTCTAGCCTGCCACCACGCCTGGCCTAATTTTTTGCATTTTTTAGTAGAGACAGGGGTTGCCCCTTCATTGGTCGAGCTAGTCTCAAACCCTGACTTCCAGGTGATCCACCTACCTCGGCCTCCCAGTCTGGCGTCGAGAAACCACTGGATTTCTTGATCTTTTGCTTTGCTTTATCCTTATGACAAGAAGAACCTATTCTGAAAAACAGATGGTGGCCGGGAGGGGTGGCTCATGCCTGTAAACCCAGCACTTTGGGAGGCTGAGGTGGATGGATCGCTTGAGCCCAGGAGTTTGAGACCACCATGGCAACATAGGGAAACCCCGTCTGTACCAAAAATACAAAAATTAGCTGGGTGTGGTGGCGTGTGCCTGTATCCCGGCTGTTAGAGCTATTAGCCTCCCAGCTTGGGAGGCTGAGGTGGGAGGATCGCTTGAGCCCAGGAGGTAGACGCTGCAGTGAGCCATGATCATGCCACTGCACTCCAGCCTAGGTGACAGAGCGAGACCCTCTCTCAAAAAAACCAAAAGAAAACAGACAGCTAAAAAAGCCCACTGTGACTGTGTTTGTGGACATGAAGAAGCCTAGAACCCTAAGAAATTTGAATGTTTTTCGTGGCAGTGAATCACATTATACTTTTCCATTGTCATGAATGGATAGATGCAACCAGCATTACATTTATATATTTATTATTATTATTATTTTTTGAAACAGAGTCTCACTCTATTGCCCAGGCTGGAGTGCAATGGCACAATCTCGGCTCACCGTAACCTCCACCTCCTAGGTTCAAGTGATTCTTCTGCCTCAGCCTCCCACCTGCCACCATGCTCAGCTAATTTTGTATTTTTGGTAGAGACGGGGTTTCACCACGTTGGCCAGGCTGGTCCCAAACTCCTGACCTCAGGTGATCCACCTGCCTTGGCCTCCCGAAGTGCTGGGATTACAGGTGTGAGCCACCACGTCCAGCCATATATATATATATATATTTATTTATTTATTTATTGAGACGGAGTTTTGCTCTTGTTGCCCAGGCTGGAGTGCAATGGTGTGGTTTCAGCTCACTGCAGCCTCTGCCTCCCAGGTACAAGCAATTCTCCTACCTCAGCCTCCCAAAGTAGCTGGAATTATAGGTGCGTGCCACAATGCCTGGCTAATTTTTTGTATTTTTAATAAAGAAGGGGGTTTAGCTATGTTGGCCAGGCTGGTCTCAAACTTCTGGCCTCAAGTGATCCACCTGCCTCGGCCTCCCAAAATGCTGGGATTATAGTCATGAGCCACTGTGCCCAGCCTCCTTCATCCGTTTTTAAATTGTGTTATTTATTGTTTTGGGTTTTTGTTTTTTTGTTTTTTTGGGTTTTTTTTTGGAGACGGAGTCTAGCTCTGTCGCCCAGGCTGGAGTGCAGTGGTGCAATCTCAGCTCACTGCAACCTCTGCCTCCCAGGCTCAAGCAATTCTCCTGCCTCAGCCTCATGAGTAGCTAGGATTACAGGCGCCTGCCATCATGCCTGGCTAGTTTTTGTATATTAGTAGAGATGGGGTTTCACCATGTTGGCCAGGCTGGTCTTGAACTCCTGACCTCAGGTGATCTGCCCACCTTGGCCTCCCAAAGTGCTGGGATTACAGGAATGAGCCACGGCGCCTGGCCTAGCCAAAACTTAAGGTCTATTTCCTACCAAGCATCGTGCTTGGGGAGTGTCAAAATAAATATGGCATAGTACCTGCCCTCTGGGGACTCACAATTCATTGTACAAGCCCCGCGCCAAGGTACTGGTTCTGGTCGGAAAGGATCCAGCCTTCTGGAGAAAAAGGACAGGTACAATTAGAACTGAGGGGCAGATACACGATTCGTGACCCATTCTGTGTGAATTACCTCCTCCGGGCAGCCCTTCCTCTCTCCCCTCCTGAGACTGTGTCTAAAAGGAAGACTACTGCCTATCACTCACCTCAGAGATCAAGCCTTTAACTCCTTATAAACACTTAGGGTATCTGAAAAGTGCAGTCAACCATCCTTAGGCCTCCTAAAGTATCAGCTCTTGGGTGGGCGCTTTGGCTCATGCCTGTAATCCCAGCACTTTGGGAGGTCGAGTCGGGTGGATTGCTTGAGCCCTGGAGTTTGAGACCAGCCTGGCCAACATGGCAAAACCCCACCTCTACAAAAAATACAAAAGTTAGCTGGACATTGTGGTCCATACCTGTAGTCCCAGCTACTTGGGAGGCTGAGGTAGGAAGATCACACTACTCCGAGAACTTAGCTTCTGAAATGCCACTCCTACACATCTTGGGTTTATTCGTTTCTTTTTTTTCTTTTTTCTTTTTTTTTGAGTCAGGGTGTCACTCTGTCTCCAAGGCTGGAGTGCAGAGGTGCGATCATAGCTCACTGCAGCCTCAAACTCCTGGACTCAAACAATCCTCTCAACTCAGCCTCCTATGTAGCTGAGACTATAAGTATGTGCCACCTGGCTGGGCACGGTGGCTCACACCTGTAATCCCAGCACTTTAGGAGGACAAGGCGGGCATATCACGAGGTCAAGAGATTGAGACCAGCCTGGCCAACATGGTGAAACCCCATCTCTACTAAAAATACAAAAATTAGCCAGGTATGGTAGTGCACGCCTATTGTCCCGGGAGGCTGAGGCAGGAGAATAGCTTGAACCTGGGAGATGGAGGTTACAGTGAGCTGAGACTACACCACTGCACTCCAGCCTGGCGACACAGCGAGACTTTGTCTCAAAAAAAAAAAGTATCTGCCACCATACCCAGCTAATGTTTTACTTTTTGAAGAGATGGGGTCTCACTATGTTGCCCAAGCTGGTCTCAAATTCCTGGGCTCAAGTGTTCCTCCCACCTTGGCCTCCCAAAGTGCTGGGATTACAGGTGTGGGCCACCATGCCTGCTTCACGTCTTGGGTTTGTATACCTAGATTGTCCTCAGGTTTATGATTCTACACCTGATCTTATTAGAATTCAGTCGAATTTGTCTTTAATTCTCCATTTTCTCTTTGAATTCTGACCCTATCCCACAAGGAGTTTTTTTCCTCCCTAATCCCTCTCCTCTCAGCCTCTTTTCAGAATCATCTGCAAACCAGTTCCAAAAATGGCTTTTATTTAGCCAAGAGGCTCATATAGTCTGAGCAACAGAAAGTAAAGATATATAGTCTGAGCAACAGAAAGTAAAGGTTATGAATATAGAAATTTTTCTGATGCACTCTATCTTCAATTCTTTGAAAATAATCAGGCCAGGTGCAGTGGCTCATGCCTGTAATCCCAGCACTTTGGGAGGCTGAGTTGGGCAGATCACTTAAGGTCAGGGGTTTGAGACCAGCCTGGCCAACATGGTGAAAACTCGTCTCCACCAAAAATTAGCCAGGCGTGGTGGCGCATGCCTGTAATCTCACCTACTTGGGAGGCTAAGGCACAAGAATCTCTTGAAGCCAGGAGGCGGAGGTTGCAGTGAGCTGAGATCACCCCACTGCATTCCAGCCTGGGTGATGGAGCAAGTGAGACTCAGTCTCAAAAAAAAAAAAAAAAAAAAGAGAGAGAAAATAATCAGTAAAGAGGGGAGGGGACTAAAACAACAAAATAATCAGTAACGCCAATGTGCTAATTCAATTCCATTTAATTCATTTATTGAGCACCTACTATATGTCAGGTATCATGCTAGGTCCTGAGACCACAAAGATCAAACAGGGAGAGTTCCTGACTTCCGAGAACTTGCCACCTAGAGAGAAAAAACAGAAATGTAATCAAATACATTGTGATAACTGCTTCAGTGAATAACATACCACATGATCTACAGGAAGCAGCAAACAATTAATTCTGCCAGGATGGAGTGCTAGAGAAGTCTTGGTGACGAGGCAGCAGAGTGGCCTGGAATGCTACAGAGAGGAAGTGACATTTGTGTAAAGAGAAGTGAAACTAAATTAGAGAAAAAGAAACTAAGTTATCCAAATTGAATTTTTTAGTTTCATACTAAACCCTTTATAAGGGGCTAAGAAAATTTCCAAAGAATTAAAGGAAAACATGTTTATTTGTCTTTCTGTTTCACTTTATCATATATCTAAATCCTAATTAAAATGTCATTTTAATTACAGGTACTCATGTGGCTGGGTACCACTGTATCAATGGCCCAGTTGCCAATCTCCTGGTGGGAGATTTCCCTAAGTGACCTGGCAGTGTCACTATTACCACCACCCCACACGAATCTTGTGCTGGAGGTGACTAGAGCTGTGTGTCCCTAGCAGAAGCAGGTGGCATAAGCAAGAGTTCCCTTTTGGTTTCATTTTCAGAGGACCCCAATTGCGCACTCTGCAAGAAATAATGTGCCTCTCAGGATGGTTCCAAGCTGAGCCCCAATCACTGAGGGAGATTCACTGCTTGCTAACATGAACTTTATTCCTGGATAAACAAGTCCCAAACCATCTTCTCCCTATGCCACCAAGGTCAGGTCAAAACACACATTATCAGCCAGGCGCGGTGGCTCACACTTGTAATCCCAGCACTTTGGGAGGCCGAGGCAGGCAGATCACTTGAGGTCAGGAGCTCAAGATCAGCCTGGCCAACATGGCGAAACCCTGTCTCTACTAAAAATACAAAAATTAGCTGGGTGTGGTGGTGTGTATCTGTAGTCCCAGGTACTCAGAAGGCTGAGACATGAGAATCACTTGAACCCAGGGGGTGGAGGTTGCAGTGAGCTGAGATCATGCCACTGCACTCCAGCCTGGACAACAGAGTGAGATCCTATGCCAAAAACAAACAACACCAACAACAAAAAAGTGCTTTATCAAGTGCGACTCTGTGAGAGACACTCTGCTAGATGCTGGAGCCGTAAGAGTGAAAATAATAGCCTCTGCCCCGGAGGGGCTCAGGCCTGGCTCCTTGATACATTTCACAGATGAGGAAACTAAGGCACTGAACTTTCTGGTTTCTTTCTCTGGGCTGGTTATGCTGTACTCCCTTCATTGAGTATTTTCCTCCCTTCATGAATTTTCAAGAGTTTCACTCTTGTTGCCCAGGCTGGAGTGCAATGGCACGATCTCAGCTCACTGCAACCTCCAACTCCCAGGTTCAAGCAATTCTCCTGCCTCAGCCTGCCGAGTAGCTGGGATTACAGGGGGCCGCCAGGCTAACTTTTTGTATTTTTAGTACAGACAGGGTTTCACCATGTTGGCAGGTTGGTCTTCAACTCCTGACCTCGGGTGATCCACCTACCTCGGCCTCCCAAAATGCTGGGATTACAGGTGTGAGCCACCGTGCCCAGGTGCACAAAAGTTTTTAAGTTTGATGTAGTCCCACTTGTCTATTTTTTGCTTTTGTTTCCAGCCAAGAGAGAATCTTACATCATGTAACATAATCATGGGAGTAACATTCTATCACTTATACCATATTGGTTAAAATCAAGTCACAGGTCCTGTCACCACTCGAGGGGAAGGTATCACATAAAGGCATGAACACCAGGAGGCAGGATCATGAAGGCCACCATGGAGTCTCTCAGCCACACATTTATTTATTTATTTATTTATTTATTTATTTATTTATTTATTTATCCTGGCTCCCAGAACTGATGCCAAACATTTAAAGGGCAATAAAAGCCTACTTTTTATTCAACCTTTAACCAATACTTTTTTTCTTTTTGAGACAGGGCTCTCACTCTGTCGCCCAGGCTGGAGTGCAGTGATGCAGATCTTGGCTTACTGCAACCTCTGCCTCCTGGGTTCAAGCAGGTCTCCTGCCTCAGCCTCCTGAGTAACTGGGACTATAGGCACGTGCTACCACACCTGGATAATTTTTGTGTTTTTTGGTAGAGACAGGATTTCTTTTTTTGTTTGTTTTTGAGACGGAGTTTCGCTCTTGTCGCCCAGGCTGGAGTGCAGTGGCGTGATCTTGGCTCACTGCAACCTCCACCTCCCAGGTTCAAGCGATTCTGCTGCCTCAGCTGCCCGAGTAGCTGGGATTACAGGTGCCCGCCACCATGCCTGGCTAATTTTTTGTATTTTTAGTAGAGACAGGATTTCTCTGTGTTGGCCAGGATGTTCCTCAAACTCCTGGCCTCAAGTGATCCACCCACCTTGGCCCCCCAAAATGCTGGGATTACAGGCATGAACCACTACGCCTGGCCTAGTCAAAACTTATTAAGGTCTGTTTCCTGCCAAGCATTGTGCTTGGGGAGTGTCAAAATAAATATGGCATAGTACCTGCCCTCTGGGGACTCACAATTCAATATTACAAGCCCTTAAGGTACTGGTTCTGGTCGGAAAGGATCCAGCCTTCTGGAGAAAAAGGACAGGTACAATTAGAACTGAGGGGCAGATACACGATTCGTGACCCATTCTGTGTGAATTACCTCCTCCGGGCAGCCCTTCCTCTCTCCCCTCCTGAGACTGTGTCTAAAAGGAAGACTACTGCCTATCACTCACCTCAGAGATCGAGCCTTTAACTCCTTATAAACACTTAGGGTATCTGAAAAGTGCAGTCAACCATCCTTAGGCCTCCTAAAGTATCAGCTCTTGGGTGGGCTTTGGCTCATGCCTGTAATCCCAGCACTTTTGGGAGGCGAGGTGGGTGGATCACTTGAGGTGAGTTTGAGACCAGCCTGGCCAACATGGCAAAACCAGATCTACTATAAACACAAAATTTAGCCGGGTGTGGTGGTGCACTTCGTAATCCCAGCTACCAGGGAGGCCGAGTAGATAATCACTTCAACTTGGGAGGGAAGAGCTGCAGCGCAGCCGAGATTGTGCCATGGCTCTCCAGCCTGGTGACAGAGTGGTATTCACCCCAAAAACAAAAACAAAACAAAACACCAAAAATTTAGCTGAGCATGGTAGCAGTGGCACCTGTAATCCTAGCTACTTGGGAGGCTGAGGCAGGAGAATTGCTTGAACCCAGGAGGTGGAGGCGGTTGCAGTGAGCCCAGATCTTGCCACTGCATTCCAACCTAGGGTGACAGAGTGAGACTCCCTCTCAAAAACAAAAAAGTATCAGCTCTTTGAATCTAGGTATAGAGGTTACCAGTAAGAAGATCATAGTAAATAATTGCCTGTTAGTAATAATAGCATAAGGCACCTCTTTTCTCTGTGGCCTCTTGGGTACATGCGTAGATTTTAAAGTTTAAAATTCAGCTTACCAACCTTTTAAAAATTATCGGTCAACGGCAATTGAATCGTTAACAGTGAATCCAGGAAAATAGAGGATGCTTCAAAGAAGGAAATGCGAGAGTACACTGCACCTTAAGCAGCTCTGGCCTGAGGAACAAAGGAACAGACCCATGTTCTGGCCACAGTGAATGTTTGGCATAGTTCGGGTTCAAGGCAAACAACAGAGGTTATTACCTGAAAACTCATTCTGGGAGGTGGAGATGCTGGGGTGAGTCATTCCTTTGGGGAGGATGATGGAGGTAGGGGAAGGGTGCAAGAAGATCAAAAAGGGGCCCAGAACCATAGGACTGAGAGAAGTGTAGCACATTTTTAGGGTCTCATAAGATTAATTATATGGGGTGTACTACAGCAGAGGGAAAAACAAAATATGCAACCAGCATTTTCCATTTCTTGCAGCTCTACTAGAGTGGTATTCCTTGTTTGGCATTTTACAAATGTGGATTTCATTTAGTTTTTTTTTTTTTTTCTGAGTCTTACTCTGTCGCCCAGGCTAGGTGCAGTGGCTGATCTTGCCTCACTGCAACCTCCTACTTCCTGGGTTCAAGTGATTCTCTCTCTGCCTCAGCCTCCTGAGTGGCTAGGATTACAGGCGACACCACCACACCTGGCTAATTTTTGTACTTTTTAGTAGGGACAGGGTTTCACTCAAGTTGGACGGTATGGTCATGAACTGCTGACCCCAAGTGATCCTCCTACCGATCCCAGTGCTGGGATTACAGGTGACACCGCGCCTCAGTCCCGCCTCATTTAGTCTTGCACTACCATGTATTGTTACTTATTTTTAAATTATGTCCTACTTTTCTCATCTGAGCCTATTAAATTAGAAAAATATTTGTTGTACTATGAAAAGGAGAGATTAATTGTACATTTCCATTCTAGAGCTTCAGGAAAATTGGGAATAAAACCAGCCGCTTAAATAAAACTGGTCTGGATAAATATGATCTGGAAGCATAAAGGTTTCTTCAAAAGCCCTACATCCCTCTGCTGTTGGTGATTTCTGTCATCTTAGAAGCATAGAAGTAATTCTGGCCGGGCTGTGGCTCAAGCCTGTAATCCCAGCACTTTGGGAGGCCGAGATGGGCGGATCACGCAGGTCAGCAGATCGAGACCATCCTGGCTAACACGGTGAAACCCCGTCTCTACTAAAACACAAAAAAATGAGCCGGCGGGTGGCTGGCGCCTGTAGTCCCAGCTACTCGGGAGGCTGAGGCAGGAGAATGGCTGCGGAACCCGGGAGGTGCAGCTGCAGTGAGCCGAGATCCCGCCACTGCACTCCAGCCTGGGCGACAGAGCCGCAGACCCGCCTCAAAAAAAAAAAAAAAAAAAAAAAAAGAAAGTAATTCTGTAGTCCAAATCCCTCATCTAAAAGTTAAGAAAACTGAAGCCCAGAGGAGGTAAAGTACTTGTCCCAGGTCACCCAGCTAGAAAGTGACAGATAGTTGACTAGAAACCTCATTAAAAAAGGCCAGGCGCCGGTGGCTCATGCCTGTAAACCCAGCATGTTGGGAGGCCGGTATGATGGATCACCGAGTGATCGAGACCAGCCTGACCAACGTGGAAAAACCCTGTCTCTACTAAAATTACAAAAAATTAGCTGGACGCGGGTGGCACATGCCTGTAATCCCAGCTACTTGGGAATGAAGCAGAAGAATTGCTTGAACCGGGAGGTGGAGGTTATGGGTGAGCGAGATCGCTGCCATTGTACCCAGCCTGGGCAAGAGAAAGAAACCTCATTAAAAAGAACAGAGTCAGAAGTAGCAGCTGAGATTTTCCATCGACTTTTTTTGAGATGGATTTATCGGCCAGGTTAGAGTGGGTGGGGAAGATGATTCACTACTGCAACCTCTGTCACCCGGGTTCAAGCCATTCTCCTGCCTCAGCCTCCTTAGTAGCTGGGATTACAGGCACATGCCACCATCCCCAGCTAATTTTTTGTATGTTTAGTAGAGACGGGGTTTCGCCATGTTGGCCAGGCTGGTCCCAAACTCCTGACCTCAAGTGATCTGCCTTGTCTCTGCCTGCCAAAGTGTTGGGATTACAGGCGTGAGACACCACGCCTGGATAGTTTACTGACTTTGAAGTCAAGAAATCTTTTACTGTACCACTGTGCAATTATGACCCTCATAGATTTTCTGGCAGAAATGGTAAATAAAAAAACAGATGTGGCCGGGTGCAATGGCTCACACCTGTAATCCTAGCACTTTGAGAGGCCGAGGCGGGTGGATCACGAGGTCAAGAGCTCGAGACCATCATGGCCAACATGGTGAAACCCTGCCTCTACTAAAAACACAAAAAAATTTAGCTGGCGTCTTAGCGTGCGCCTGTAGTCCCAGCTACTCGGGAGGCTGAGGCAGGAGAATTGCTTGAACCCAGGAGGTGGAGGTTGCAGTGAGCTGAGATCGCACCATTGCACTCCAGCCTGCACGACAGAGCGAGACTCCGTCTCAAAAAAAAAAAAAAAAAAAGAAAAAAATCCTCTCTAAAAAAACAGATGTTATATGAAATATTCTCCAAAGGCTGGAACTTGGGCAAAAATCTGTAAATAATCAAAACACTTGAGTCCACGTCTCACAAATTAAGTTTCACTAGCGCACGTCTTGTTTTAATTACAACAGGGAGTGCTCTTGACAGTTTCAGTCTCCTCAACCTCTTCCTCTTCCTAGGCCTTTCTCCTCTGCTTTGCATCCCTGTCCCCAATCACAAGAATAGGACTGATAAGTAGAGCTCTGCAATATGGGTTAGGAACACTTACAGTTTAAGACAAGTAACAATTGATGGCAACAGCGGCCTGTCTGGAGCGGCTACTGCAAAGATGCCAGCTGTAGTGGGGGAGGCAAGGTAGGGGCTGCGTGCTCCGTGGGGCTGGCCGGAGCCCCACCCCCTTCTGAGTTGGCTGGGTGGGAGCCCCTTGCTTTCAGGCACAGCTGCAGCCGCACAGCTGCAGCCTCCCAGCCACAGCTGCAGACCTGGACATCCCTGTGCTCTCGGGGGCCAGGAAGCCCCCTGCCCCGCAAGGCTTGGAAGTGTCTGCTCCCGCTGCCTGGCCTCTCCTTGCTCCTGGAGCCCACTCTGGGGCGCAGCAAAGTTGTGGCTGAGCCCAAGCGCTGTCTAGACCCAGCTGGGTGTGCCTGCGCCTGGGGCGCCGCTGACATGCCAGCTCCCTGCCACCTTGGCCCCCTCCAGACTTTGGGCACTGACAAGCACAGGAGGGAGGCTGGCGGCGTGGGGCAGGGGACTCTGAGGGCAGCTCGGTGCGGGCCTGCTGGCACTCCTCTGCAGAAACAGCCTGGGTGCTGTGGACGACATGATTGATGGTAGCAGGAGGCAGACAGGCTCCTGGGTGGAAAGGGGTGGGTTGAAGCCCCACCTTCAAGTCAGGGAGGCCTGAAGCCCGGGCACTAGGCTGTCAGTCGCGGGTGAAGTCTGTGGCCCAGAGTGAGAACTTACGGTGATTTTTCTGGGTCAACCCATGGCCACCCATGGACCAATCAGCATGCACTTCCTCCCTTCTGCGCCTAGCCACTCACACAGACCCTGGGACTACCAGCTATGGGAAGGAGCTACCCAATTCAGGTCTCCTCGACTCATCAAGATGACCTGCCTGAGGAAGGGAGCTACCCACTCTGGGTCTCTTCTCCACTGAGAGCTGGACATTCACTGGGACAACCTGCCTGCGGAAAGGAGCTACCCACTTCAAGTTTCCCGAGAGCTGTTCTGTCACTCAATAAGGCTCCTCTCCGCTTTGCTCACCCTGTAGTTGTCCGCGTGCCTCATTCTTCCTGGATGTGGGACGAGAACTCAGGACCCACTTAATGGCAGGACTGAAAGAGCAGTAACACAAACAGGGCTGAAACACGCCCTCCTCCCCCCACACCCCCCTGCCCCGACTTGTGGGTGATGTGAAGGAGAGAAGTGCTGTGGCCCTTCAGGGAGCCCAGACCTAGGGGTTCCCTGAGCCAGGGATGTGACACCCTCTTTGGGGCTCTGCGGTTTCTGGTATCTTCAAACTTCCGGGCACCACTGCATTCCCCTTGTCCAGACACAGGTGCCCACAGCAGAAGCTGCTTGTGGTTCATCAGATCCAGTTGCAGACTTGCATGGAACTGGCACCTTTGCCGGCGCCTGGAGCTGCCCGCCCAGCTGCAGCAGCTGGTGTGTCTGGCTGTGCGCAGTGACTAGACCTTGCGTTCGCTCGCCTACACAACCCTCGCAGCTCTGTGCCTGGCTCACCCTTGACAGGCGTAGAATCCTGGCTGGTAGCATGAGCTGAGCGCAGCTTGCCAGGCCACGTCGGTGGAACGAGTCTAGCGAGCCTGATCAAAACTCAGGCAAAGGCACTACTGGTCACAGAGCTTTCTAGCTGGAAAAGCAACACCAGAAGGATCCCGTGACACAATCAACATGCTAGGAAATCCCTGCCACCCTGAGAGGCTACAGGAAGCTGCCTCCATCCAGGCCTCTTCACAGAAGGAGAATTGCAGAGACCATAGGATTTTTCTGCTCACAGGAACAGATGGTGTCCTGTCAGGAAGCTAAAATGCTTCAAGGAAAGTGCAATAGGGATTATAATACTGATGATCTGAGACTCTGGTAATGATTCTGAGATGATTCCCAATTCTATGATGAATCATCTCAGAATGACTCTGAGAGGATTCCTGATTCTATGATCATTGAGGTAGATCTCACGGTTAATCTACTTGGTAAAGCTGAGGCATCACAATACCATCGTTTCTTTCTAAGGTGAGAGCTGTTCCAATACTTTGAAAATAGTCTGCAGGCTGCTCTACCTGTGGAGTAGCCATTCTTTATTCCTTCACTTTCCTAATAAACTTGCTTTCACAGCTGGGTGTGGTGACTCATGCCTGTAATCCCAACACTTTAGGAGGTGGAGGTGGGCAGATCACTTGAGGTCAGGAGTTCAAGACCAGCCTGGTCAACATGGTGAAATGCCATCTCTACTAAAAATACAAAAATTCGCTGGGTGTGGTGGTGGATGCCTGTAATCCCAGCTACTCAGGGGGCTGAGGCAGGAGAATGGCTTGAACCCGGGAGGTGGAGGTTGCAGTGAACCAAGATTATGCCACTGTACCCCAGCCTGGGTGACAGAGTGAGACTCTGTCTCAAAAACAAAACAAAACAAAAACAAAAACAAAAAAACTAAACTTGCCTTCACTTTAAAAAAATGGTCCACATCTCTTCATTTATGTTCTTCCCTCATAGATAGAAGACACACTTATCCTCAGACAGGGATTATGGGTTCTCCCATCCATGCGAGTGACTTAGAGAATGCCAGCCCTTGGCATGACGCCAAAGAGTAGTTGACTCAGTAAGTCCTTTTAGGAGGGTGGAGCTAAGTGTACTTGTGTGGTGGAAAAAGCAGGGTGTTTGTTGTTGTTGTTGTTGTTGTTTTTTGGCCAGGCACATTTAGATGCAAATCTCAGTGCTGCCAGTTACCAGCTGTGTAATTTTAGACAAGGTACTTGAATTTGAGTGTGATTATGTGTAAAATGAAGTGAATAATAATAGCTTCCTCCTCCTAGGGTTGTAAATACTAAATGATGTTGTAAAACCCTTTGTAGAGTGCCTAGAATACAATAGGCATCCTCTAAATGTTTGTTCCTTTCTGGCTACCTGGCGATATAAGGATTCCAACTACTTTTGGGTTAGGAAGAACAGCTGCAAATGGCCTAATGAGGCCCTAAAGTTGTTTTATCCTGCCCTTACACAGGACCATTCTCTTATTCATTGACCTTTGGCATGAAGCATTGACCTTCCTCACGAATAATAAATGTGTAATGATTCTTGTTTGCCAACCAATGAGGTGTGGCTCAATAGTCATAGAATCAGGAATCATTAGAGTATGGATAATCAGTATTGTAAACCCCATTGCACTTTCCTGGGAGCATTTTATCTGCCTGGCCAGACACCATGTGAACATGTGAACATGGTTCAATCCAGAACACATCAC
Source organism: Papio anubis (assembly GCF_008728515.1). Taxonomy (NCBI): domain Eukaryota; kingdom Metazoa; phylum Chordata; class Mammalia; order Primates; family Cercopithecidae; genus Papio; species Papio anubis. The sequence goes on from NC_044996.1 coordinate 121,661,142, forward strand.
CTGGGTAAATTATTTACAAGTCTGTCTCACTTTAGAAGTGGGCCTTATTCATGACCTAAATAGCATTCAGCTATAATCTACACTTGCAGATTTTTTTTTAAAGAAGCAAGCTTATAGAAAAGATGAAAGTAGGAGAAAATGTTCAAAAGGCCATGATACAGAATATGTCAATTCACACAATTTTTCTGTCACCCAGGCTGGAGTGCAGTGGCACGATCTTGGCTCACTGTAACCTCTGCCTCCCGGGTTCAAGCAATTCTCCTGCCTCAACCTCCTAAGTAGCTAGGATTACAGGTGTGCACCACCACGCCTGGCTAATTTTTGTATTTTCAGTAGAGACAGGGTTTCACTGTGTTGGACAGGCTGGTCTCAAACTCCTGACCTCAAGTGATCCACCTGCCTTGGCCTCCCAAAGTGCTGAGATTACAGGCGTGAGCCACCATACCTGGCCCTTTGTTCTTTTTATAGATATTTTACAGATACCAGATAGGGGGAAATCGTGCAGTTATAATGCTTAGAATCTGGACAGGACAGCAGACATAACCATTTCCCAGACTTTCTATTTTTTTTTTCTTTTTCTTTTAAAATGTCAGAAACCTATTTCTTGCTAAATTTTCCCAAACTTTCTTTCAATTCTTAGTCTCTGAAGCCATGGTTAAAAACAAAAATAGGGCCGGGTGCGGTGGCTCACGCCTGTAATCCCAGCACTCTGGGAGGCCGAGGCGGGTGGATCACGAGGTCAGGAGATCGAGACCATCCTGGCTAACACGTTGAAACCCTGTCTCTACTAAAAAATACAAAAAAAATTAGCCGGGCGTGGTGGCAGGCGCCTGTAGTCCCTGCTACTCAGGAGGCTGAGGCAGGAGAATGGCGTGAACCCCGGAGGCGGCGCTTGCAGTGAGCCAAGATGGCACCACTGTGCCCCAGCCTGGGTGACAGACCGAGACTCTGTCTCAAAAAGACAAAACAAAACAAAACAAACAAAACAAAAAATAGTTAAGTACCTGTGAATAGTAGTTAAGCACTCTTTATTTACTTTCTGTAATATATATTAGTGCAATACAATTCTCAGTTTTATAATTCTCATTCTATATTTGGAATGTGCCAAATATATTGAAGATGATAAATTAACACATCTAAGAATCCCAGTGAATGCCAAGCTGCATAAACACAAAGGAAACCACAATGCATTTCAGAATCAAATTTCTGAAAACCAGTGATTAGAGATTTTTTTTTTTTTTTTTTTTGAGATGCAGTCTCGCTCTGTCACCCAGGCTGGAGTGCAGTGGCGCGATCTTGGCTCACTGCTACCTCTGCTTCCCAGGCTCAAGCAATTCTCCTGCCTCAGCCTCCTGAGGAGCTGGGATTACAGGCATGCGCCACCATCCCCGGCTAATTTTTTTATTTTAGTAGAGTCAGGGTTTCACCATGCTGGCCAGGCTGGTCTTGAACTCCTGACCTCAAGTGATCCACCCACCCTAGCCTCCCAAAGTGTTGGGATTACGGGCATGAGCCACCATGCCTGGCCTGATTGAGAGAAAATTTTACAGATGAGACTGATGACTGGTTTCTCATCAAAAACAATGCAAATCGGAGATGGTGGAATGACATCTTTAATGAGCTGAAAGAAAAACACTGTCAGCCTAGACTTTTATATGCAGTGAAAATGTTCTCCAAAAACGAAGGCATAACCTAAAAATGGATTCATATTTCAGGAAAGCTAAAGGCAAAAGAATTCATCACTAAAAATGGATTCATATTTCAGGAAAGCTAAAGGCAAAAGAATTCATCACTAAAACTGTACTATGAGAAATGCTAAAGGAAGTTGTTCAGATTGACAGAAAATTATACCGGATGGACACTTGAATTTACACAAAGGAATGAAGAGCACCAGAAATGGCAAATGTGTGGATAAATAGAAAATATATTTTTCTTGCTTTTAACATCTTTAAAAGATATTTAACTATCTAGGGTGAAAGTAATGGGCATGTATTACGGGGTTTATAACTTTTGTAGAAGTGGCCAGGCACAGTGGCTCATACCTGTAATCCCAGCACTTTGGGAGGCTGAGGCGAGCTGATCACTTGAGGTCAGGAGTTCAAAATTAGCCTGGCCAACATGGTGAAACCTCGTCTAGACTAAAAAAAAAAAAAAAAAAAAAAAAAAAAAAAAAAATTAGTGGGGCAGCCAGGGCGTGGTGGCTCACGCCTGTAATCCCAGGACTTTGGGAGGCTGAGGCAGGTGAATCACCTGAGGTCAGGAGTTTGAGACCAGCCTGGCCAACATGGTGAAACCCCATCTCTACTAAAAATACAAAAATTAGCCAGACAGTGGTGGTGTGTGCCTGTAATCCCAGCTACTTAGGAGGCGGAGGCGGGAGAATTGCTTGAGCCTAGGAAGCAGAAGTTTTGGTGAACTGAGATTCTACCTTTGCATTCCAGTCTGGGCGAGAGAGTGAGACCCTGTCTCAAAAAAAAAAAAAAAAACAAAAATTGAGGCCAGGTGTGGTGGCTCAGTCCCGTAATCCCAGGAGGCCAAGATGTGAGGATCACTTGAGCATAGGCGTTCGAGACCAGCCTGGATCACATAGGAAAACCTCATCTCTACAAAAATCATTTAAAAAATTAGCTGGGCATGGTGGTGCGCACCTGTGGTCCCAGCTACTTGGGAGGCTAAAGTGGGAGGATTGCTCGAGCTTGGGAGGTTGAGGCTGCAGTGAGCCGTGACTGCACCTGAGCCTGCGTTGACCTACTGAGAGACCCTGTCTCAAAAAAAAAAAAGAAAGAAATTGATATTCTAATTTCATATATCAGTCTCTTCGCTAATGTGAGTCCTCCTAGACATATAGATTTACCTTTACTGAAGTGACAAATCAAGTTTCAGACTTGCATATCAGAGGGCCAGTATCTGAACCATGGTAAACTCAACAAGCATTTCAACCCTGTGAGCCCCTGTGGGAGACAAAGAGCCACACAGCTTTTTCCAGTTAATGACACCAACCGTGCAGGGTAGCCTGTCCCTTATTTAGAGTGTTTACACGTATTCATATATGAATCTATCCATTTGAAATCTATCCAAGGAAGGAGTACTGACCTTGAAACTGATTTGGTAATGCATTATGAATTAATTGGATTAAAAATCATTCCTTGGAGCATTCAAAGTTAAAAAAATTCCTGTTGATGGACATTTAGATTTGTTTTCTCTTTCTTTCTTTTCCCTTCCTTCCTTCCTTCCTTCCTCCCTTCGTCCCTCCCTCCCTCTTTCTTCTTTCTTCTTTTCCTTCCCTCCCTCCCTCCCTAATTTCTTTCTTTCTTTCTCTTTCTTTCTTTTCTCTCTCTCTTTCTTTCTTTCTTTTCTTTTCTTTCTTTCTCTTTCCTTCTTTCCTTTCTTCCTTCATTCCTTTTTCCCTCCCTCCCTTCCTTCCTTCCTTCCTTCCTTCCTTCCTTCCTTCCTTCCTTCCTTCCTTCCTTCCTTCCTTCCTTCCTTCCTTCCTTCCTTGATGGAGTCTCACTCTGTTGCCCAGGCTGGAATGCAGTGGTGTGATCTCAGCTTACTGTAACCTCCACCTCCCACGTTCAATTGATTCTCCTGCCTCAGCCTCCCAAGTAACTGGGATTACAGGCACCTGCCACCACGCCCGGCTAAATGTTTGTATTTTTAGTAGAGATGGGGTTTCACCATATTGCCCAGGCTGGTTTCGAACTCCTGAGTTCAGGCAATCCGCCCGCCTTGGCCTCCCAAAGGGCTGGGATTACAGGCATGAGCCACTGCGCCTGGCCTTGTTTTTCCTTTCTTTGGCCATTTCAAACAATGTTTGAAATGTTGTTTGAAACAACATTCTTGTGTATGTCCTTGTGTACAGGAGCAAGAATTTATAGGGTATTTACCTAAGACTGGAATGCTGGGTCACAGGGTATACACGTGTTCAACTTTGTGAAATAGTGCTAACTTGTTTTCCAAGGTGATCATACCAATTTACAGCCTGCACTAGCAGTGAATGAGAATTCTTGGTGCTCTCCGTTATCACCAATAGTTGATATTTTCAGACCTTTTGGTTTTGCTTATCTGATGGGTATGAAATGGTATCTTATCAAGGTTTAAATTTGATTAATGTGATAGTGATCTTTTCATATGTTTATTGGCCATATATTTTTCTTCTTCTATAAAATTCTAACTTATGACTTTTGTCCTTTTTTTCCTTGAGACAGAGTCTCGCTCTGTTACCCAGGCTGGAGTGTAGTGGCATGATCTCAGCTCCCTGCAACCTCTGCCTCCCAGGTGATTCTCCCTGCCTCTCAAGTGATTCTCCTGCCTCAGCCTCCCGAGTAGTTGGGAGTACAGGTGCCCGCCACCACACCCAGCTAATTTTTTTGTATTTTTAGTAGAGATGGGGTTTCACCGTGTTGACCAGGCTTGTCTTGAACTCCTGAGCTCAGGTGATCTGCCTACTTTGGCCTCCCAAACTGCTGGAATTACAGACGTAAGCCACCACACTGGGCTGACTTTTGTCCATTTTTGATTGCCTTGTTTTTCTTTTTCTTATTCATTTGTAGTAGCCCTTTTATTTAATTCATTATTCTAATCCCTCCCCTTTTGTTATTTTTGTTACAGACATGTACTGAATCTGTGGCTAGGATACTTTTTTGTCAATAGTGTCTTTGGTCATATGGAAGTCTTTCAATTTAAAGTAGTCAAGTTTGGCCAGGTGCAGTGGCTCATGCCTGTAATCTCAGCACTTGGGAGGTCGAGGTGGGAGGATCTCTTGAGTCCAGGAGTTTGAGACTAACCTGGGCAACATGGCAGACCCTGTCTCTACTAAAAATTTAAAAAATTAGTTGGGCATGGTGGTGCACACATGTGGTCCCAGCTACTCAGCAGGCTGAGGTGGGAGGATTCCTTGAGTCCAGAAAGTTGAGGATGCAGTGACCTGTGATACTGCCACTGCACTCCAACCTGGGCAAAAGAGTGAGACCCTGTCTCAAAAAAAAAAAAAAAAAAAAAAAGTCAAATTTATCAATGCGTTTTAAACTGAGACTATGTTATTGAGTACAAGCAAGTTCAAAGTTTTTATGTTATGTCACCCAGCTGGAGTACAGTGGCACAATTCCAGCTCACTGCAACGTCAGCCTCCCAGGTTCAAGCAATTCTCCTGCCTCAGCCTCCTGAGTAGCTGGGATTACAGGCTCCTGTCACCACGCCCAGCTAAGTTTTTGTATTTTTATAGAGATGGGGTTTCACTATGTTGGCCAGGCTGGTCTTAATTTCCTGACCTCATGATCCGCCTGCCTCAGCCTCCCAAAGTGCTGGGATTACAGGTGTGAGCCACTGTGCCCGGCCAGTACACCTTTATTTTTGTAAGTATTTACCTGATAAGCCTTTTTCCTAATCTTTACTTTCAGTCTTACTGTATCTTTATGTCAGTGCCATACCAAGGACAAGACAGCAGGAATGGTCCACTCCAGTTGCAGACAATAATGACCCTGTAGCTCCAGCATCAGCTCACCATTCTGGTTTTGAATTTCATGCTTATTACTGTCCTGTCATCACCTACTGTTTCCATGGTAGACTGGACTAAGAGATGGGTAAGAATGATACATGTGTAAGGATGTAACCAATAAATGAGACAGACTCACATCCACCTGAAAGGACGCAATGAAATAGTAGTAAGAAGTCCAGAATCGATTTTTGCCAAAGTACAGTGGAAAGAAGTGGAAATAAAGTTTCCTTATTTACTGGCTTTAGATAGAAAAGAGTCCTAGATTACGAAAATTAAATGCAGACATAGGGTTCTGAGATGACAATTTTCAAGTCATTTTATTTGCAATGTTGGTGGGGAGCCTGTCAATTAAGTTAGAACTATCTGTCATTCATTACTTTATAATTTACCAGAGTAAAAATAAATGTAGAATACACTTGTCCCCATGGGGCGACAAACCAAAAAGGGAGAAATATTGTCTGAAGGCTTGGAGAATGCTGAATATGTACATGAAAGGGAACTTGAATATTCCAATTTGAGGCCCCGTGATCATCTAGGTTTCTAGATGATTTCTCATTTCCAAGTTTGAGTCCTCTGACTTCAGAATCCCCTGATTCCACCACTGATTGCTGTTATCAATGACTGGGGTCATGAGCCTACTTTCAAATCTACCCCATTATCAGTTTTTCACGGCATGTCTTGGGTGCAGGACTGCGCCCTCTGGTGGAGAAGGACACAACTAATTACACATCTGATAATAGCCATTACTTTTTTTTGTTTGGTCATTACTTTCAGTGGCAAAAACTGCAATTATTTTTGCACCAACCTAATATTTGGTAGATGTGTGCTAGCTATCAATTGCTGGCCATTTGACTTTTTGGAGAGTTACTTAATGTCTCTAAACCACAATTTCCTTATCTATAAAATGGTAATACTGACCTCATACAGTTGTTGTATTAAATAAGATTAGTGCTTATTTAAGGAGTTAGTGCTCAATAAACAATACTATCCATACTATTATTTGGTCAGTTTTTTTTTTTTTTTTTAGACGGTATCTTACTCTGTCACCTAGTCTGGAGTGCAGTGGCACAATCTTGGCTCACTGCAACCTCTGCCTCCCAGGTTCAAGCAATTCTCCTGTCTCAGCCTCCCAAGTAGCTGGGACTACAGGTGTGTGCCACCACACTCAACTAATTTTTGTATTTTTGGTAGAGATGGGGTTTCATCCTGTTGGCCAGGCTGGTCTCGAACTCCTGACCTCAAGTGATCCACCCGCCTCGGCCCCCTAAAGTGCTGGGATTACGGGAATAAGCCACTGTACCTGGCCCAATCCTGTAATTTTTACCCTGGCAGATTTTTACTAATTATGTTAAACAACAATATAGAAATTCAATAGGAACCCCTTTTAAAAATACCAACTAGTGCCCGGGCATGCGTGGTGGCTCATACCTGTAATCCCAGCACTTTGGGAAGCTGAGGCAGGTGAATCACTTGAGGTCCGCAGTTCGAGACCAGCTTGGCCAATATGGTAAAACCCCATCTCTACTAAAAATATAAAAGTTAGCCGGGCATGGTGGTGGGTGCCTGTAATCCCAGCTACTTCGGAGGCTGAAGCAGGAGAATCACTTGAACTCAGGAGCCGGAGGTTGCAGTGAGCCGAGATTGTGCCATCACACTGCAGCCTGGGCAACAAGAATGAAACTCTGTCTCAAAACAACAACGACAACAACAAAACAAACCAACTAGTAAGAGTTGCTTCTGGTGATATTCTTTATGACTTTGCTGACCCCAAATGTAACCAGCCCTATCACCTTTCACTTGAAAAATTCATTACTTTTAACCAAAAGGCCTTGGGACTAACCTGGTCATCAGCAATGGAGGATTCCAATATTGGTGCCTTCAACCGTCAGTATTTTTCTTGTATTCTGACTTCTTCTTGCCTAGTGGTTCACGAGTTAGATATCTAAGCCCTGGAATAGGACAGAAAGGTACATCAGGGGCTGGCACTCTGGTGGGAGGTGATATATGGACTTATGGCCCCTGCTCTGATGAAATCTGACAATTTCTCTGTGTGTGGGAGGTGTAAGGGAAATCAGATAAATCTCTCTTCTAGCTGAATAGGAGGGCTATCACTCAAAATGAACTCTGACCTCTTGGTTAGTCCAAGCTCTTGGTTCTTGGTCTCACTGGTCAATCCAACCATGAATCAGGGCCGAGATTAGGAAGAGGCAAGTGAGACATTCACCTGTGCAGAATTTAAAGGGGTGCAAAACCCCCAATAATCAAGATAAATAATATTTCAATGGAATATTAGAAAAATCAAATTTGCATTCAAGGCAAATGCCTCACTTGCCACATCCTGGTCCTGACCCTGGCCCTGCTTGATATAACTGCTTCTATAATTAGTCACAAGTGAAGGGAAGTAAGTAGTGAGATCAGTTATAGGCTGGGCATCAGACATCAGTAACAATCAGGGATTGATCAATCCTCAATCTCCCAAGTGCCATGAGAGGCAAGGAGTTGAGATGATCATGGAATAGAGGATTGGGGTGGGAGGGTATGGAATAATATGCACCTGTTCTGTACATCTACTAACATTTACCCAATGTCTGGACTGAGAAGCGGAGTTATTTTTTCTCATTACAATGTCGGGGTGGACATCCTCCCCCAGGCACATGGAACGGCATATAGCAGCATCCTGCATTCGTGTTTGTAGAATACGTGCCTTAAACAGCCTTGGAGGACGACTACTCTGGTTTAGGGCTGCAAACCACTGTGTCATTGAAGGAACTGGCAATATTTAACTGAACTCAAGAAGATGAAAGGAAAGGAGTAACATGGCAAAGATTTAAACTTGAAGGCTTGTACAAGAAAGTGGGACTAGGCCAGGCGTGGTGGCTCATGCCTGTAATCCCAGCACTTTGGGAGGCTGAGGCGGGTGGATCAGAAGGTCAGGAGATCGAGACCATCTTGGCTAACATGGTGAAACCCCGTCTCTACTGAAAATACAAAAAATTAGCTGGGCATGGTGGCATGCACCTGTAGTCCTAGCTACTCGGGAGGCTGAGGCAGGAGAATCGCTTGAACCTGGGAGGCAGAGGTTGCAGTGAGCCGAGATCACGCCACTGCACTCCAGCCTGGGCAACAAAGCAAGACTCCATCTCAAAAAAAAAAAAAAAAAAAAAAAAAAGACAGTGGGACTAGACTTAGACTTATTCTGTGTCATATCAGGGGCAGTTCCAGGAAGCAGATATTAGCTCCATGTAAAGAAAAATGTTTAATAACAAGAATACCCCAACAGAACTGCCCTAAAGAATGGGGAGCTTCTGGAAAAAGGGTTACAAAAAGGCATTTCTACTTTAGGGGGCAGGTTTGCTGAACCTGTTTTTTGTTTTTTTTTTTTTTTTTTTTTTTTTTGACACAGTCTCACTCTGTTGCCCAGGCTGGAATGCAGTGGTATGATCACAGATCACTGTAGCCTCAACCTCTGGGCTCAAGTGATCCTCCCACCTCAGCCTTTTGAGTAGTTGGGACCCCAGGTATGCGCCACCACACCCGGCTATTTTATTTTATTTTATTTTGTAGAGACAGGGTCTCACTATATTACCCAGGCTGGTCTCAAACTCCTGAGATCCAGTGATCCTCCCACTTTGGCCTCCCAAAGTGCTGGGATTACAGGCGTGAGCCACCACGCCCAGCCTGAACCTGTTCTTATAGGGTTGTTGCCAATTCCAATATTCTATTCTTTTTTCTAGATTGGCTGCCAGGAAACGTTTGACTCTTATTATATTACTATAAACATCTTAGGTCACTTCCGTAAAAATAGCCCTCAGAGTCAGAGGGGAGAGCAGTGTGGAATTTTCTGATTCATCTCTGCCTCAAATCATAAAAAAACTTGCTTAACTGATTATTGTAAAAAGTTTGATTCCTTTTTCTTTCTTTTTGTATTGTATCTTTCTTTTCTAAAAGTTGCAGCTTGATTTACCAATTGGAAAACATGTTCTCTTTTCTCAGAACATGTGCTTAGCCATGCAAATTGCTGTTGTGTATATTCATAGCTCTTGAGAGATGATGTAGGGGGCTGAAAAATGTCTTGGCTGGCTTTTAGGAGCCTTGGATTATAGTTCTGGTTCTGCCATTATGGCCTTAGGCAAGTCTTTTAAGTTCACTAAGTCATATTTTCCTTGTTAAAAACATTGTTTGGTTGGTTTTTGAGATGCAGTCTCGCTTTATCGCCCAGGCTGGAATGCTATCACAGTTCACTGCAGCTTGGACCTCCTGGGCTCAAGTGATCCTCCTGTCTCAGCCTTTCAAGTAGCTGGGACCACAGGCATGGGCCGCCATGCCTGGCTAATTTTTGTATTTTTTGTAGAGACGAGGTCTCATTACGTTGCCCAGGCTGGTCTTGAACTCCTGGGCTCAGGTGATCCTCCCGCCTTGGCCTTCCAAATTGTTGGGATTATAGGTGTGAGCCACCATGCCCAGCCTCATTGTTAAAAAAGTTGTACAAAAATTTACAAAAACATTTGTATATGAGGAGAGGAGAGAAGGAATAGGATAGTTTTCCAGGTCCCTTAGAGCTCTGAAATGTAAAGTTTGCATCATCGCTGAGCTGAGTCCAGCAAAATTGTTTCATGTCTTGATCTCACTTCTTTCCTCACCTCCATCCCCAGTCAAATGATGATAGACGGTACGGGGTCAGATAATCAGGTAATGTTACATGACATTTCAGAAAACCGCTTTTTTACTTTTTTTTTTTTTGAGAAGGAGTCTCACTCCGTTGCCCAGGCTGGAGTGCAGTGGCACAATCGAGGCTCACTGCAACCTCCGCCTCCCAGGTTCAAGCAGTTTTCATGCCTCACCCTCCCGAGTAGCTGGGATTACCGGTGTGCACCACCACGCCTGGCTAATTTTTTGTTGTTGTTGTATTTTCAGTAGAGATGGGGTTTCGCCATGTTGGCCAGGCTGGTCTTGACCGCCTGGCCTCAGCTGATCTATCCACCTCGGCCTCCCAAAGTTCTGGAATTACAAGCATCAGCTACTGCACCTGCCCGAGAAAACCACATTTTAAAAATGGACTTGATGGTAGTCTCCTGAGCTACTAGGCACAACTGTATATGGAGCAATATTTTTTTATTTTTTTATTTTTTTATTTTTTTGAGACCGAGTTTTGCTCTTGTTGCCTAGGCTGGAGTGCAATGGTACGATCTTGGCTCACCGCAACCTCCGCCTCCCAGGTTTAAGTGATTCTCCTGCTTCAGCCTCCCGAGTAGCTGGGATTACAGGCATGTGACGCCACACCCGGCTAATTTTGTATTTTTAGTAGAGATGGGGTTTCTCCATGTTGGTCAGGCTGGTTTCGAACTCCCGACCTCAGGTGATCCGCTCGCCTTGGCCTCCCAAACTGTTGGGATTACAGGTGTGAGCCACTGTACCCGGCCAGCAATATTGTTTTTAACTGGGTTTTTAATCCAGTAGACATTTACATTAATTGCTCATTTGCTGTCCTTTTTCTGAACTGGCAGTCTGCATGTTGACTTGGCGACTGGCCCCCAAGCACAGGGCTTCATCATATCTGGGAGTGCAATTGTGCCTGCTGTGTTTGCAATTAGACTTTAGGGACACTCATAGCTTCAGGGACTCGCACCAGTGCCTTCCCCAGGTTCTCAGGCCTCCTGGGCTCAACAGCATGGACTCCCACTTACGAAGGTTCATCTGGTTACTACCACCTTTGAATGTCCAACCTGCCATCAGAGACCAATGCCAAGTCCCCTGACATGGCACTCTTCTTCAAGGAGACTCACAAGCTAATTGGCAAGTTGATGACATTGGACCGTATTACTTTAGAAGGGCCAGCGATTTAAAAAAAATATTTGTTTATTTATTTATTGAGACTGAATCTCCTCTACCACCCAGACTGGAGTACAGTGGCCCGATCTTGCTTCACTGCAACCTCCACCTCCTGGGTTCAAGTGATTCTCCTGCCTTATCCTCCTGAGTAGCTGGGATTACAGGCACATGCTACCATGACCGGCTAATTTTTGTATTTTTATAGAGGTGGGGTTTCACCAGTTGACCAGGCTGGTCTTGAACTCCTGACCTCAACTGATCCACCTGCCTTGGCCTCCCAAAGTGCTGGGTTTACAGGCATGAGCCACTGCACCTGAGAAGAGCCAGAGATTTGCTGGCACAGGAATCAGTATTTTCTCTAAGTATGACTGCCTTTCCTACCTGTAGGGCCTCATTTGCCATGATTATCCTGGGGTTTTTGGAATGCCTGATCCACAGGCCTGGATTCTCACACCAGATGGCATCTGAGGAGACCTGCTTCATCATGAAGGCGGAGTGGGAGCAGGTCCTGACCAATAGGATTCATCGTTCATATCATATACCACAGCCTTCACAAGTAGCCATCCTAACAGAGCATTTGAATGATCTGCTGAAGGTGTAACTGAAGTGCCAGCTTGGAGACAAGACTCTGCAAGTATGGGGTACCACCCTCCAGGATGAAATATAGGCACTATATTCATGTTCTATTGCTAGGTAACAAATTAACACAAATTTAGTGGCATAAACAACACATGTTTATTACCTTAAGAGTTTCTGTGGGTCAAGAGTCTGGGCATAGCTTAGCCGAGTCCTCTGTTCAGGGTCTCCAAGGCTGGAATCGAGGTGTCAGCTGGGGCTGGGGTCTGTCTTCTAAGTTCATTTGGTTGTTGGCAGAATTCATTTTCTTGCAGTTGTATAACTTCTTTCTTCTTCAAGGCCAGCAAGAGAATACTTTTTTTTTTTTTTTTTTTTGAGACAGAGTCTCACTCTGTCGCCCGGTCTGGAGTGCAGTGGTGTGATTTCAGCCCACTGCAACCTCCGCCTCCCGGGTTCAAGTGATTCTCATGCCTCAGTCTCCCGAGTAGCTGGGACTACAAGCACGTGCCACCATGCCTGGCTAAGTTTTGTATTTTTAGTAGAGATGGGGTTTCGCCATTTTGGCCAGGCTACTCTTGAACTCCTGGCCTCAAGTGATCCGCCCACCTCAGCCTCCCAAAGTGCTGCGATTACAGGCTTGAGCCACTGCACCTGGCCTCCAATTACCATCATTTCTAATGGCCCACAGGGGGACTCATGTTTCCTGAATTTGCAACTGTGGGCTCTGCAGGGTTCAAGGTTCTGTTCTGCAAAGGGGCACATTCTTGCCAGTGGACACAAGTGTGGGTGTGGCCAGGCCTTTGGACTTCTTATGGCCAAGGAGTCAGCACCTTGGCAGGGATACTTGCTCTCAATCAGCAGGAAGAGGCTGCTGTTGTACAATGAGGCAGAGAGGAATGTGTGTGGAACTTGGGTGATCAATCTAGTTGGGCACTTCTTGGTATTCCTTTGCCTGGTTGTGACTGCGAATGGACAAGTGCGGCAACCCTGGTGTGAAATGGATATGATTACCAGGGGCTCAGACCTCCCAGGAATGAGGGTTTGGGTTACACCTTCAGGAAAGCTAGAGGTGAGGGGCATTTAAAATACATGGTAGAGGAGAGACAAGATGAGAACCAACTGTGACTCCAATACCAACTGTAGTGACAGGGGCTGTAGTTAGTCCTACTAACCTCCCTCTTCTGAGTTACCCTTCAGGAAGAGAGACCCATGGGAACCATGGAGGAGTTCCCTGAATGTGTATGGAGAAATCGATCTGTGCAGTGCAGGGGGTGACCCGTCCTTGCCGTGGAGGTGTCCCACTCAGATCTCCCTTCAGCAGAGAACCTGCCACAAGGGGTAGAGTTAGCAGACAGCCATCAGGATCTGCCTCAGCTTTCAAGCTGAGGCTACATGCTTCCCAGACAGCCTCAAAGCAAAGGCCAGGCACTGCCGTGGTACAAGGGCTCACCACTTCTGGCCAGTACGGGACTCTTCGGGAGGGCAATCTTTGCACCAGCACTCTCTGTTTCACAGGCCTAGGCTTTCTCAGAGCTGCACTGCAGTCCAAGGCTCCTCCTACCCAAATATCTTTCCTGGCCCCTCTCCTTTCTCAGGTTTTAGTCCTGAGAACATCATGAACTAAAGGTGTTCCCTGTCTGGTCCTGTTCCCTCTCCCTTTTATGTTTTATAGGCATTGCCCCCAATAAACCTTTTGTACATCTGACTCTGTATCCCCATATTATTGAAAGAGACAGCTTTATTGAAGGTGACACCCTGAAATGCAGATGTTCTGTTCTTACAAATACCCTCTGATCCTATGTTAATAATAGTATTACATGTTTTAAATGTTTGCCTTTTTCTTTCTTTCCTTCTTTTTTTTTTTGGAGATGGAGTTTTGCTTCATCGCCCAGGTTGGAGTGCACTGACGCGATCTCGACTCACTGCAACCTCTGCCTCCCAGGTTCAAGCAATTCTCCTGCCTCAGTCACCCAAGCAGCTGGGACTACAGGCATGCACCACCACGGCCGGCTAATTTTTGTATTTTTAGCAGAGACAGGGTTTCACCATGTTGACCAGGCTGGTCTCGAACTTCGGACCTCAAGTGATCTACCCTCCTCGGCCTCCCAAAGTGCTGGGATTACAGGCGTGAGCCACCGTGCCTGGCCATGTTTGCCATTTTTAAGCAAGAGAAAATTGTTAGCGGGAAAAGCATTTTTTGTTTGTTTTTTGAGATCGAATTTTGCTCTCGTTACCCAGGCTGGAGTGTAAAGGCGTGGTCTCGGCTCACTACAACCTCTGCCTCCAGGGTTCAAGCAATTCTCCTGACTCAGCCTCCTGAGTAGCTGGGATTACAGTTGTGCACCACCATGCCCGACTAATTTTTGTATTTTTAGTAGAGACAGGGTTTCACCATGTTGGTCAGGCTGGTCTCGAACTCCTGACCTCAAGTGATCCACCTGCTGCAGCCTCCCAAAATGTTAGGATTACAGGTGTGAGCCACTGCGCCAGCCGGGAAAAGTATTTCTAAAGACAAGAACCTTTCTCTCTCTCTTTTTTTTTTTTTTGAGATGGAGTCTTGCTCTGTTGCCCAGGCTGAAGTGCAATGGCACGATCTCGGCTTACTGCAACCTCTGCCTCCTTGGGTTCAAGTGATTCTCCTGCCTCAGCCTCCTGGACGAGAACCTTTCAACACTTGGATTTGAAAAGCAGTCATAAAAGTGGATCTGGGGGCCACAAAATTACAAAAATTAGCCGGGCATGGTGGCAGGCACTTGTAGTTCCAGCTACTCAGGAGGCTGAGGCAGGAGAATCGCTTGAACCCAGGAGGCGGAGGTTGCAGTGAGCCGAGACTGGGCCACTGCACTCCAGCCTGGGCGACAAGAGCGAGACTCTGTCTCAAAAAACAAACAAACGGCCGGGCGCGGTGGCTCAAGCCTGTAATCCCAGCACTTTGGGAGGCCGAGATGGGCGGATCACGAGGTCAGGAGATCGAGACCATCCTGGCTAACACGGTGAAACCCTGTCTCTACTAAGAAATACAAAAAAATAGCCAGGCAAGGTGGCAGCGCCTGTAGTCCCAGCTACTCGGGAGGCTGAGGCCGGAGAATGGCGTGAACCCGGGAGGCGGAGCTTGCAGTGAGCTGAGATCCGGCCACTGCACTCCAGCCTGGGCGACAGCGGGAGACTCCGTCTCAAAAAAACAAACAAACAAACAAACAAACAAACAAAAAAACTAAGCACATTCATGTAACAGCCCACTAGTCTTTCTGTTTTTTTCTTTAACGTTAGGGTGGAAAATACTTTTTTTGGGGGACAGAGTCTCGCCCTGTCACCCAGGCTGGAGTGCAGTGGCATGATCTTGGCTCACTGCAATCTCCGCTTCCTGGGTTCGAGCGATTCTCCTGCCTCAGCCTCCTGAGCAGCTGGTACTACATGTGTGTGCCACCATGCCCAGCTAATTTTGAATTTTTTGTAGAGACAGGGTTTCACCATATTGGCCAGGCTGGTCTCGAACTCCTGACCTTGTGATCCATCTGCCTCGGCCTCACAAAGTGCTGGGATTACAGTGGTGAGCCATGGTGTCCAGCTGGAAAATACTTTTACATTGTTTCCTTCTCCCCTCCTAACTTTATTATTACTATTATTATTTGTATTTTGAGATGGAGTCTCCCTCTGTTGCTCAGGCTCTGAGTGCAGTGGCATGATCTTGGCTCACTACAACCTCTGCCTCCCGGGTTCAAGCAATTCTCCTGCCTCAGCCTCCCAAGTAGCAGGGAGTACAGGCATATGACAGCATGCCCTGCTCATTTTTTGTACTTTTAGTAGAGATGGGGTTTTGCCATGTTGGCCAGGCGGGTCTCAAACTCCTGACCTCAGGTGATCTGCCTGCCTCAAGCTTCAAAGTGCTGGGATTACAGGCATGAACCACCGTACCGGGCCCTCCCCTCCTAACCTTATTGTGGATCCTTTTGTATAATCTGAATAATTCAGGAAATAAGATATGTTTTTAAAAAGTTTCTCTGTCCTATTGAAATCGTAGTTTGAATCACTTTGTTTGAAAGTTATGACAGTTTTCCAGGAACATTTTCTACCTAAATCAGATATCCAAAAGTATATATTGTTCAGCAGCCCAAGGAAAGATGGTAACTGGATATTTTTCACTCATAATACTAGCTTGAACTGACAATGCCATTGGCCAGGTGTGGTGGCTCACGCCTGTAATCCCAGCACTTCGGGAGGCTGAGGCGGGTGGATCACGAGGTCAGGAATTCAAGACCAGCCTGGCTAACATGGTGAAACCCCATCTCTACTAAAAACACAAAAATTAGCTGGGCGTGGTGGCGTATGCCTGTAATCCCAGCTACTCAGGAGGCTGAGGCAGGAGAATCGCTTGAACCCAGGAGGTGGAGGTTGCAGTGAGCCGAGACTATGCCACTGCACTCCAGCCTGGCAACACAGCGAGATTCTGTCTCAAAAAAAAAGAAAAAAGAACTGACAATGCCTTGTTAGGTTTTGTTGTTTGATTTAAACAATTTTTTTTTTTTAAAGACATGGGGTCTTGCTATGTTGACCAGGCTGGTCTTGAGCTCCTGTTCTTAAGCGATCTCCTCCCACCTCAGCCTCTCAAAGTGCTGGGATACTGCTTTCCAGCCTTGTTATTTGATTTTATTGTTTTACTTGTAATAATGACATTAATAATATCTTATGTATCTGTCAGTGCATGATTAGGTAACTTTTAATTACACAATTGATACCATCTCTGTTACCCTGAGACCATATTAAAATAGAACTAATAGAACATAACAGGAAACAAAAACATTGGGTAGAGAACCTGTTACTTAAGGACAGTGATTCTCGCCACTATACAATCGTTGTACGTTTCCTGTTCTGATTTTGTGACCATTTCCCCTTCCTTCCCTGCTATCCAAAATGTGTCATAGCATATATGCTTGACAATAACGACGACAACAACAACACACACAGAAATCAGAGTTGCTAAGCTGTTTTAAGAATTTTATGCATGCTGCCAATTGAGATAATTAGAGACTCGTGGATGAATGCTAGGCAGGCTGGGTCTAGCAGGGGTTCCCTGAAGTTAGAACTAAGGTAGGTGGGCTAAGTGATGTGATCATTTTTTTCTCTCTTTAACCTCTGTAGTGGACATCTATGTGGTTGGCTGTTCCGTACTCCTCTTCTTTTCTTTCCTTTTTTTTTTTTTTTTTTTTTTTTTTGAGATGGAGTCTCTGTTGCCCAGGCTGGAGTGCAGTGGTGTGATGTCAGCTCAGTGCAACCTCCGCCTCCCAGGTTCAAGTGATTCTCCTGCCTCAGCCTCCCGAGTAGCTGGGATTACAGGTGCCCACCACCACAGTCAGATAATTTTTGTATTTTTAGTAGAGACAGGGGTCTCACCATGTTGGCCAGCCCGGTATTGAACTCCTGACGTCAGGTGATCCAGTTGCCTCAGCCTCCCAAAGTTCTGGGATTACAGACGTGAGCCACCGCGCCTGGCCTCCGTACTCCTTTTCTAAGAAGGTGCTCCGTATCCCCATCTGTACAGTTACTTATGGAAATAGCTGTGTTAGTAGATTGTGACCCAGTACCTGGCCATGAGTCTGGGTGAGGCGGTTCCTGGTAAGTCAGGGCAAGGGTTCCTTACCCCGATGCCACAGTTGGCTAGTCCAGGAGTATGTACTTGATCCAAATTGAACCAATGAATCTCTTCTCAGAATTTTTTTGTACTTGGGCCATAGAAATTTGGGTCAGTCTGTATGTGTGTGGCTGTTGTTGTAAGATGTAAAGTTCAGGAGCTTCTATTGCCATATGGAGAATGCCATTACATAGAGTGAAAAACGAATGAAGCCAGTATGCAAAGGAAAGCAAAGATAAGCAATAGAGAGATGGCATCTGCATGGCATTAAGTCCTTGGTTTCGGCTGTTCCAGCCAACATCGATGGTGTTTATTATATTGATGAGAATGTGTCTTTATAATTTGGAAATTGATGGAAGGTGACTTGATTGCAGGAAAAACTATAAACTGTACCTACCTATTATACCATTTACAAAAAATTCTCTCTTATACTTATTTTTTCTCCCTGAGCCTCCTATTGCTTCTAAGAAAAGTTCAAGTAAAAAGAAGAACAAAAATAGTATAATTCAATACAATATTTATTGCCCTCTGTGTTAGGTGTGGTAGAGTATAAAGAAATATGGCTGACACAAAACCAACAAGACAATCACTGAAAAGGTACAGACAATGTGAACAAAAATGAAGGAGAGATCCTTGTCGGCTAAAAGGGGTATCTTCCAGATGTGAGATTGATAAAAGCAGGGAAAATTTGGTAGAAAGAGAAAGCTGAAGACCATGCTCCATGTGTAACTCATGAAGTGATTCAAAACAGAAATCTAGCTTAATTCAAATCAATACATTTTTACTTAGCATGTGGTATTGTGAAAAAGCATATGGCCCTTGCCTTTTAGGAAATTGCCATCTTTAGAGGCAAAGCACGACTTGCTTATATTCTCAAAAGATCCCCACTCATTACCTTATTTCTCCTTTAAACTGCTTTACCATATTTGAAATCATGTTGGCCGGGCGCGGTGGCTCACGCCTGTAATCCCAGCACTTTGGGAGGCCGAGATGGGTGGATCACCTGAGGTCGGGAGTTCAAGACCAGCCTGGCCAACATGGCGAAACCCTGTCTCTACTAAAAATACAAAAATTAGCCAGGCATAGTGGTGTATGCCTGTAATCCCAGCTACTCGGGAGGCTGAGGCAGGAGAATGGCGTGAACCCGGGAGGCGGAGGTTGCGGTGAGCTGAGATCGCGCCATTGCACTCCAGCCTGGGCAAAAAGAGCGAAACTCCGTCTCAAAAAAAAAAAGAAAGAAATCATGTTATTTGCTAACTTGTTTGTTGATTTGTTTTCCTTCCTTATCAACAGGCAAGCGCCTTAAGGGCGGGGATTTTTGTCCTTTTTTTCTTTTTGCAACCCCAATCTCTGCAATAGTGCCTGGCACAATGCAAGCAAGTCAATAATAACCATTGAAAGAAATGGAGAATTAGGTCGTAGGGTGAAAGAATCTTAAACGCTCTGGCCTTGAATCTCTCTAGCTCGGCCAAGATGTCAAGCATTAGGGGTCAGGCCGAGAAGAGAAGACGAACAATGTTTTTCCCTTTAGGTCAGTGGTTCTTAGCCTTTGGTTACATTAGCATCACCTGGGGGCACCGTTAGACATCATCCCGAAGCCCAGACCGCGCCCAGGACTAAACCAGAATCTCCAGCCAGTGGGTCTCAAGCATCAGGGTTTTTTTGTTGTTGTTGAGACAGAGTCTCCTTCTGACGCCCAAGCTGAAGTGTAGTGGTGCGATCTCCGCTCACCGCAACCTCCGCCTCCCGGGTTCAAGCGATACTCGTGTCTGTCGCCCGAGTAGCTGGGAATACAGGCGTCTGCCACCACGCCCGGCTAATTTTTGTATTTTTAGTAGAGACGAGGTTTCGCCATGTTGGCCAGACTGGTCTGGAACTCCTGACCTCAGGTGATCTGCCCGCCTAGGCCTTCCAAAGTGCTGGGATTACAGGCGTGAGCCACCGCGCCCGGCCAAGTATCAGTATTTTGGAAAGCTGCCCAGGAGATTCCAATGTGCAGCCCAGGGTAAGAACAGACGAAGCCAAGACGCGGGGATCAAGGATAAAGGAGACAAGTTCCACTAGGCGGGGCCGCGCCTCTTCTCGACATCACGCTCTGGCGTTGCTGCGTGGTTCGTTTACTCAACCGAGAATAGGCCGGTCCTCGCTCTAGCAACACGACTTACACAGCTGATTGAGTAGGAAGCTCCGCAGAGGCGGACTCCAGCCTCCAGTCAATGAACTGGTAGGGTCCGCCCGGCACAGCGCGGCCCCGCCCCGGCACAGCGCGGCCCCGCCCCGGCACAGCGAAGCCCCACCCCCGGACCCCGCGGTCCGGCCCCCGGGCTGTCTCGCAGCTAGGGCGCGGTCTGGTGCTCAAGCGTCTTTGATCGCCTCAGTTTCCCTCCGCCGACTAGCGCGCGGGACCCGGTTCTCCATCGCGCTCACAGCAGCCTAGTGCAATGAGGCGGGCAGCACTGCGGTAGGTGGCAGCGCGTGGAAGGGGCTGGCAGGGCGGTAGCCTGGGGCGTCCCCGCCTTCCCTCTGAGCTCCGGGCTGGCCCCGGCGGAAGAAGTGGGCCACGTATGGGCATCTGGGCTCGCTGATAAGGGGCGCTCGCCCACTGTGACTCCGGCCGGACATGAGCCCGCCGGCCTTGGGTTGGGAGAACCTCGTCCCCACTTTGGCGACTTCTGGCACTGAGTTTGATATTAAAAGCAAAGCGACACTTTTAAGGGAGGAAGTTGGGTGTTCCCTAAAATTCCTTTCTCCTTGCTCATCAGGGGTGTGGTTGGTAGCCGCGTTGGGGTAGCCCCTTGTCAGAAAGATGGTATTTTGAGTTCTGTGTTACCTCTAGCCCTCCATCCTCCTTTGGAGGACATTTTTAAGGATTAAATGCTTGACCTACTTAGGCTGTGACTTAAGTTTGTTGTAATATTGGCAGAGATTGCAGGGTAACTTTTGGCTCCCAGGACCCAAGGACTGTGCGTCTAGGGCCCTGGTGCCTATTTGAACTTTACCTTCAATGAGCCGCAAAGCCCTTATAAGAGGCTGGGTGCTTTGATTGGACCACGTGGGTAAGGGAGGATGCCTTTTTGTATATGTAATTTTCCCAGCTGGCACAGTTAAGGCCTGAGGGCCTTAGACTCCGAGCGTATCCAGGTCTCTCTAATCCCTTTCACCTGAGCATGCCAGCCTTTCCGAGTTTTCTGCCTGCTGGCTCCCAGGCTCACACCTACTCCAGTTTCTGAAGTTATCTCGCTGCCAGTGGGCCTGTCCCCCTGATGTGATTCATCGTGCTTTTGACTCACATTAACCCCATCAATTCTCTTGGAGGTCCTGGATCTCTCTCTCACTGTTCCTGGGGACTTTGTTATCAGTTGTAGGGTTCTGTCTCTCTTGTTTATAGTACTTAAAAACAAACAAAAAACCTTTGTTAAACTATTTGAAGACAACTGAAAGTCATTATGAGAGGGGCCACAGTTGACTTTAGCTTGCAATGTGAAAGGTCTTCTACAAAAGCTCCATGGTCCTGTTCAAGTGCTCTCATAACCCTGCCATCTCTATTAAAAATACAAAAATTAGCCGGGCGTGGTAGTGCACGTCTGTAGTCCCAGCTGCTCGGGAGGCTGAGGCAGGAGAATGGTGGGAACCTGGGAGGCAGAGCTTGCAGTGAGCTGAGATCGCGCCCCTGCACTCCAACCTGGGCGACACAGTGAGACTGTGTCTCAAACAAACAAACAAAAAACTGTTGAACATTAAGCAGATAATCTCTTAGTGTCTAGTGAGAGGAGGAGTTCACAAATGAATATCGACTGAGATGATTAGGTTCTTTGGTGGGCAACCTTTGTAGCTTCTTTTCTTTTTTAGACTTGCAAGAGGCACCTGACTTTGTTTAGTCTCTAAATAGAGGTTATTTCCTCAGAGTGGAGGGCATATGAGTAGCATTGCCTGTTATTGCACTGAACACTCTTCCTTGCCAACTGCTGTATGCTTGGGACCCAGGGCTGAGCCAAGACATTTCTATTCACACCTCCAGGGTGACTTACGTGACTCCCTAGGCTGGCCGTGGAGGCCTTGAGTTCCTTGATTTCCTTTGATTGGAAAGGTTCAGTCATGAGGTCCTTGGACTTGAGCGTCACAAAGGCCTCTCCACAGTAAAGGCCTAGAGGTTTTGCTATAAGTAAGACTCCTGAGGGCTTATCAGGAGATAAGCCAGTAACCCTGAGGTACTGAAGTGTTAAGTATTGATTAAAACCATTCTCTCACCTCCTCCACCTCTGTGCGGTTTGTGTAGGTAGTAGTATGATCCCCATTTTACAGATGAGGAAACTGAGGATCAGGGAGGCTAGGTAACTTGTCTAAGGTCACTCAGCTAATAAGCAGCATGATCGGGCTTTTTTTTTTTTTTTTTTTTTTTTTGAGACAGAGTCTTGCTGTGCAGTGGCACAATCTCGGCTCACTGCAGCTTCCACCTCCTGGGTTGAAGCAATTCTCCTGCCTCAGACTCCCGAGGAGCTGGTACTGCAGGTGCCCGCCACCATGCCCAGCTAATTTTCATATTTTTAGTAGAGATGGGGTTTCACCATGTTGGCCAGGTTGGTTTCAAACTCCTGACCTTAAGTGATACGCCTGCCTTGGCCTCCCAAAGTGTTGGAATTATAGGTGTGAGCCAGTGTGCCCAGCCTTTGGGCTCTTAACCCCTATACTGTATTGCCTCTCACACAAGCAGGACAGAATGATTTTCATCCCTCTTCAGAAAATGCTGCTGCTTAGTGTAACAAAACAATTTCTGTGTATATGTGTATTTATTCAGATATGTGAGACTGGTTATATAGCTCCTGTTAGTGGTGTGTATTCAGGGTATTTAGCCATTCAGAATCAGATCCCATTTCTTATATTGGATACATTTAACATATCTATTATAGTTGCTATTAATGCGTTGGGGGTCATTTTGTTTTTGCTCTTTCAGCTAATCGTAGCAATAGAAAGGATTAGCTTTTTCCAGTGTGTTCTTTAAAACCAGATATATTCAGTTGTAAAATGCTAATTTCTTTTTTTGAGATGGAGTCTTGCTCTGTTGCTCAGGCTGGAATGCAATGATGCCATTTCAGCTCACTGCAACCTCCGCCTCCTGGGTTCAAATGATTCTGCCTCAGCCTCCAGAGTAGCTGGGACTACAGGTGCGCGCCACCATGCCTGGCTAACTTTTATGTTTTTAGTAGAGATGGGGTTTCACCATGTTGGCCAGGCTGGTCTCGGACTTCTGACCTCAGGTGATCCACCCGCCTCGGCCTCCCAAAGTGTTAGGATTACAGGCGTGAGCCACCATGCCTGGTGGGCGCATGTAGTCCCAGCTACTTGGGAGGCTGAAGCAGGAGAATGGTGTGAACCCAGGAGGCAGAGCTTGCAGTGAGCTGAGATCGCACCACTGCACTCCAGGTTGGGTGACAGAGCGAGACTCCGTCTGAAAAAAATATATATATTATCTGCATACAAAAGTACAGGAATTGAATATTTTTCATGAAAAAGTAAAACTAAAATATATACGAGAGAGGCTCATTAGCTGTGTGATTGAAGAATAAACAGAGATCCAAAATCCCAAATCCTCCAGCAACAATTTTGGTTTTCGTAGATCAGCAGGGATTGTGTTGCAACCAAATAAGATAACTGGGTGACTAAGAAGTTCAATTAGCCAAGGAGCATGTACTCATATTTCTGTGTTCTGTGCAATTAGATGATTTGACTTGGTGAAAGGATAAGGACTTGTTCTAACAGCACAGTGTCAACACTGCATGTAGATTTTACAGAGTACTGTAAATACTGAGAGACTTTCTCTGAATGCTGTCCTTCAGAAGAGAAATCTATAGTAGCTTGGTCTCTAAAGAAAATGAAAAGTATCTCTTTTTTTGTTGTTAGTCATTGCTTATTCCCACATTAGGTAGTGAGAATTTACTAGTAAATTGAACTAGAATGAGTGACAGTATCTGGGGTTCTGGGTTTTTTTTTTTTTTTTTTTTTTTTTTGAGACAGGGTCTCACTCTGTCACCCAGGCTGGAGTGTAGTGGCATGTTCTCGGCTCACTACAACCTCTGTCTCCTGGGTTCAAGCGATTCTCCTGCCTCAGCCTCACAAGTAGCTGGGATTACAGGTGCCTGCCACCACGCCCAGCTAATTTTTGGATTTTTAGTATAAACAGGGTTTCACCATGTTGGCCAGGCTGGTCTCGAACTCCTGACCTCAAGTGATCTGCCTACCTTGGCCTCCCAAAGTACTGGGATTACAGGCGTGAGCTACCACGCCTGGCCTGCAGGGTTCTTGACCTATTCAGTGCCTTGCTCTCTTCAGCTGTGCTCTCACAGATCCGTTTATTAATCTGTGATGTTGCCTGTGTGCTACCCCTGACATAATATTGTGTGATTAGGAGTCAACACTTAAGCAATAATGAACCAAAATCAACTTATTTTGGGAGAGTAGGTTAGGCACATTTAGTTAGACAGCTTTTATTTTTTGTTTTTTTGAAGTAGGGTCTCACTTTGTTGCCTAGGCTGGAGTGCAGTGGTGCAATCTTGGCTCACTGCAGCCTCGACCTCCTGGGTTCAAGTGATCCTCCCACCTGAGCCTCTTGAGTAGCTGGGACCACAGGTGCATGCCACCACAACTGGCTAATTTTTGTATTTTTTGTAGAGATGGGGTTTTGCCATGTTGCCGAGGCTGGTCTTGAACTCCTGGGCTCAACCTGTCTACCTGCCTCAGCCTCCCAAAGTGCTGGGATTACAGGCTGTGCCACCGTGGCCAGTAGATAGCTTTTATTTTATTGTGTTGGGACTCTAGAAAATTTCTGCATAAGTTAAATAAACACTTTCTTTGCATCTGGAAAGGGCTAATTCAGTGTTCAAAGTTTACTTTATAATTGGGTTTATCTTATTTATTGAGGAGATATGGTGCGATAATAAAGAACAGAATAAATTGTTCATAATGAGTTTGCTCAGTTGTTTACCAAATCGATTATGGACTTCTGAAGCTAATAAAATAGACCAATAATAAATCCATTAAACCTAGTTGCCATCTTTTATTTATTTTGTAGATAATTACCTAATTGGTCTCTGCTCTCAAGAAATGTTTAGTGGGAGAAATGATTTATGGAATAGCCTCATGAAAACATACATACACTTGTGAAACAACTACAGACTCCTGCAAGACAATATATACTAAGGGTGGTATGGCCAGATACTCTGGGAGGAGGGTAGGTCTTTGAGATTGCCAGGGAAGAAGCCGTGGAACCTACTCTGTGTTTTATCTTGTTTTATAGGCTTTGTGCCTTGGGCAAGGGGCAGCTTACTCCTGGAAGAGGACTGACTCAAGGACCCCAGAACCCCAAGAAACAGGGAATCTTCCACATTCATGAAGGCAAGCATGGTGTCTATGTTTTGTGTCTATGTGGTGAAAAACCTTGTTTTACTTTTATTTGAAAGGTATATAGAAATGTAGTTTAGAGCAAATGAGGCATATTAAAGGTAGATCTTTCATAAACATTTCATTGACGAAATGACCAGGATAGCTGCATAATATTAATAGCTTCAGGTAGAAGTCACATTCAGATTTTGAACTATTGTTCCTGGGAGCCTTGAGGACTGAGCTCTTTTAGTTAAGCGATTTCCACTTCCTGTGTGTAGGTTCTGAAGGCATGGGAAAAAAGAGATGGGCCCATTAGTTGTACCGAGTAAACACTCCTAGTCCATAGTTATGTTCGAGGGATCCTGTTAGTCCATGCTTAATTAAAGTTAATTTCAATTACCAATATGATATGCAAACTGTGGATTGTCTTTATTAAACTAGGAGTATTCATTATAATTAAAATTTTGGCTTCTTTAAAGGGTCCAAATAAATTTATATTATGTGTGTATATAAATATATATGTAAATAAAATTTTAAATTTTTTCCTTCTTGGCCCTCAGTGCTTGCTTCTCTTCTTACACTGACTAAGCTAGCAGTAATTATTTTATGTCAGTGAGCATCAGTAGTCCATATCCTGTTTGAGGTACTTTCTATCCATTCTTTTTTTTTTTTTTTTTTTGAGATAGAGTCTTGCTCTGTCACCCAGGCTGGAGTGCAGTGGCAGGATCTCGGCTCACTGCAACCTCTTTCTCCCAGATTCAAGCGATTCTCTTGCCTCAGCCTCCCGAGTAGCTGGGATTACAGGCATGCTACACCACGCCCAACTAATTTTTGTATTTTTTAGGAGAGACGGAGTTTCGCCATGTTGGCCAGGCTGGTCTCAAACTCCTGGCCTCAAGTGATCCGCCTGTCTTGGCCTCCCAAAGTGCTGGGATATCAGGTGTGAGCCACCGTGCCTGGCCTGTTCATTTTTTTTCTTTTTTTCTTTTTTTGAGATGAAGTCTCACTCTGTCGCCCAGGCTGGAGTGCAATGGCGTGATCTTGGCTCACTGCAGCCTCTGCCTCCCAGGTTCAAGCAGTTCTCTGCCTTAGCCTCCCGAGTAGGTGGGATTACAGGTGCCCACCACGCCAGGCTAATTTTTGTATTTTTAGTAGAGTCGGGGTTTCACCATCTTGGCCAGGCTGGTCTTGAACTCCTGACCTCATGATTCACCCGCTTCGGCCCTGTCCATTCTTTTATTCAAGGCACTTAGGAGGAAAAAATCAGAAATAAGACTAAATTACGAATGGTTGTTGTTTGCAGTTCTGTAACATTTAATTGTAATTATACACCAAACTTATGGTGTATCCATAATTGTTTGATAGAAAAATCAACCATTTTTTCATGAAAGTTAAAATGCATGTTAATATTAATCATATTTGGTTTTGATCACTTAGTTATTGAAGGGCTGAGGATTGCTATAGTTAATTTCCTATAACTGGAATATGTATTTTGAAGTGCTAGGAAAAACACATGAACTCAACACAGTATTTGAAATACTATAGATTTATCTTTTAGTTTCCAGTTATTGCTGGTTCTCTAATTGATTTTCCCTTTATTCATATAGCATGTTCACCTATACATGTGAATCATGGTGTGTGTGGTAATTAGTATCAGCTTTTCTTTTAAGAGCTTAAATTTTGTAAGCACTAATATACGCTTGCACTTTTGGGCAGTGGCATTAACTAAAATTGCATTCTTTGCCTTAGCTTGATGTAAGTCTTTGCTTCATTTTTCTGGCTTAAACTTTTCTAACAACTAGGAGACTATAAATATATGAGAAATTAATTATAATGAGACTCAGATTTGGATATTAGTATTAGTCTCTGAACTAAGTAATTTGATCTAATACTGCGTATAAGAAGATAGATGGCCAGGCACGGTGGCTCACACCTGTAATCCCAGCACTTTGGGAGGCCGAGGCAGGTGGATCACCTGAAGTCAGGAGTTCAAGACCAGCCTGACCAACATAGTGAAACGCCGTCTCTACTAAAAATACAAAATTAGCTGGGCATGGTGGTGTCTGCCTATAATCCCAGCTAATTGGGAGGCTGAGGCAGGAGAATCACTTGAACCCACGAGGCAGAGGTTGCAGTGAGCTGAGATCATGCTATTGCACTCCAGGCTGGGCAACAAGAGTGAAACTCCGTCTCAAACAAAACAAAACTACAAAAATTAGCCGGGTGTGGTGGCACAGCACCTGTAATCCCAGCTACTGGGGTGACTGAGGCAGGAGAATCGCCTGAACCCGGGAGGTGGAGGTTGCAGTGAGCCGAGATTGTGCCACTGAACTCCAGCCTGAGTGACAGAGCGAGACTCTGTCTCAAAGAAAAAAAAAAACAAACAAAAAAGAAGATAGGTGGGAATCCTGTTCATATCTCCATCATAATGGTTCTTATTGGCTAACACTGATACAGCCCCATTAAATGAATAGTTGAAGTTATCCTTTTCTGTTTGTTTATATAAACCCTGTGATTGGCATAAAGGTATTCATTTGTGCACTAAAGAGACAGTATAGTTCTTTCAGGTTTTTAGGGAGCAGAGGCTTGATCCTGTCCCTGAGCTGTTTGTTTTGGCATTAAATGGAAATCTATGGATCTTTAAATCTTTTGAGTGCATGAATTGCTTTTCATAGTTCTTGAGCTCATTGCCATAATCCGTTTCTCATATTTCTTTGTTTCATGGAATGACCTCTTTATTTTTGTTTCAGTTCGAGATAAGTTGCGGGAGATAGTAGGAGCATCCACAAACTGGAGGTATGCATCTTTGTTTTCATTCGTTCTTTTCATCCCCAACGTATTATACTAGGCTCTATGTAGACTCAGTTGATGGTCTCGCAGTGGGGATGGGGAGCCCTGTGTTCAGAGATAGGTTGAGAAGTATTTTGCTTGGGGGAGAAGGTCAACATTTCAACATGCTCATCAGATGACACCTCATTGTCATGAAAGGAGGTGATTTACGTATATTCTGCATTTTCAAAGTGCATTTAGGTATATTACCTCACTGATTCTCATAACAAAACTTGTGACGTGCTTATGACATATGTTCCTGTTCCTTTTTTACACACAAAACTGAAACTCAGAGATTGAATGATTAAATATCAGGGTTTGGGACTTGAACCCAAGTCTCTTAGTTTCTCTGTTTCATGCAACTTGAATCCTTTATTGCTTCTTGTCAGTTCAAAATTAGGCCTCCCATATTGTCTTTATCTTTCTCACAATATTTCCTTGTTGTAAAATAGGATCATATCCCTCTTGGTTTACAGAATTTTGAGGCTACAATGAGATAGAAAAAACACGAGTGATCACTAGATATATAATAATCTATCGTTGGTATAGAAATTAATGACTTATTTTTAAATTCTTTGTATGAAAAATTTCAATTTACTAAAAGGTAGAAAGAATGAATACCTGTGTACCCACCACCTGGATTTGATACTTATTAATATTTTGCCAAATTTCCCAATATACACATATGCTGAAGCATTTCTAAATAAATTATAAATACCACAACACTTCAGCGTGTATCTCCAATAAATATTTTATAAACCAGCCTTTGCTTATCTCCAGCAAATAAGACATTCTCTCATGTAATCAAATTGACAGCAATTCCTTGCTAGTATATTACTCATCCATAGTCACATTTCCTTAACTGTTACCATTTTTTTAAAAATAGATTACTCCTTTTAACAAAAATGTTTTTATAGCTGTTTAAAAAACATCAAGATCCAATAAAGGATTGCATATTGCATCTGGTGGTTATGACTCTTTAGTCTCCCCTAATCTAGGGTAATAGACAGTCATCCTTCCCCCATTCTTCCCCCATGAGCTTGACTTTAAGGAGGCCAAGCCATTTGTCTTGAGAATGTTCCACATTCTGGATTTACTGGTGTTATTTAACTCATTCCTCTATCCCCTGTATTTTTTGAAGGGTGAACATTTCTGGAAATAATACTTTATAAGTTAAGCTTAGAAAGACATCTTAGCTAATGTTCTTATCAACATTGTCGTTCCGTATCCCCTTGTCTCTCTTTTCTCTTCCACCTTAATCTTCTCTTCTTTTTCTTCCCTTTCTGTCCCTTTTCATGTTCTGTTCTTCTTTACCTTTTGTTCTGCCTTCCATACTTCCTTTGGATATAGTCCATTTTCCCTCCTCTGTCTCTCTTTCCTGAAATTGAAGGCAGAGAGAGAGAGAGAACTGGGGCTCAAAGAATCCGAGAACTGTCAGGTGAGAAATGGGAATATAAAGTAGAGTGGCCAACCCATTCTTTAGCGTATTTATTTATATATATACTATTGTGTCCATCTCTCTGAATTTTTAATTTAATTTCAAATATTCTAGTCTTTGAGTAAACTTTTTGATAAGGGTGAATATATGGCTCATTTGGGTATATCTATATCACTTTTAAGTTTTGTTTTTTGTTTTTGTTTGTTTGTTTGTTTTTGTTTTTTGTTTTTGAGACCGTCTTGCTCTGTTGCCCAGGCTGGAGTGCAGTGTTGTGATCTTGGCTCACTGCAACCTGTGCCTCCCACGTTCAAGCAATTCTCCTGCCTCAGCCTCCCAAGTAGCTGGGATTACAGGTGCCCACCACCACGCCTGGCTAATTTTTTGTATTTTTAGTAGAGACAGTGTTTCACCGTGTTAGCCAGGATGGTCTCGATCTCCTGACCTCGTGATCTGCCCGCCTTGGCCTCCCAAAGTGCTGGGATTACAGGTGTGAGCCACCATGCCCGGCCTAAGTATGTTTTTAAGCTTGAGAAATGATACCGGAAATGATCAATTTCACCAAGTGGTGGGTGGGAAGGGAGGAAAGGAAGAGAAGGTGAAAGTAGGCCCAGACCTTCTTTTTCCTCCTTTGATGGTATCTTACTGACCTGTATACCACTGGAATTGTGGGCTAGCACTGCTCTTGTTTTATGAATCCTGCATCCTTTCTTCTCAGAGACCATGTGAAGGCAATGGAAGAAAGGAAGTTACTTCATAGTTTCTTGGCTAAATCACAGGATGAACTGCCTCCTAGGAGAATGAAGGACAGTTACATTGAAGTTCTCTTGCCTTTGGGCAGTGAGCCTGAATTACGAGAGAAATATTTGACTGTTCAAAACACCGTAAGGTAACACAGTGCTATTTTTATGTATTTGTTTTTATTTCCGTGTTTTATAACAATGTTGAAATACAATTCACACACCATACAATTCACTTATTTAAAGTGTACAATTCTATGGTTTTGATACATTTAGAGAGTTGTGCATCCATCACTATAATCGATTTTGGAACATTTTCATCACCCTGAAGTGTGTTATTTATTTTTAAAAGGAGACCAACATGATTTGCATTTAATTCACTGTTTGCTTTATTTCACAGATTTGGCAGGATTCTTGAGGATCTTGACAGCTTGGGAGGTACTGGTATTATTTTAGTCTTTCTAATAGATACCTACAGATATACATTGAATTCTGTGACTGGAAAGGGCTCTTTTATTCTTTAACCTGCACAGTTGGTGATATTCTAAAGTGCACAAAAAAAGAAGGACATCGGCCGGGTGTGGTGGTTCATGCCTGTAATCCCAGTACTTTGGGAGGCTGAGGCAGGCGGATCACTTGAGGTTGGGAGTTCAAGATCAGCCTGACCAACATGGATAAACCCCATCTCTACTAAAAATACAAAATTAGCCAGTTGTGGTGGCGGGCGCCATAATCCCAGCTACTTGGGAGGCTGAGGCAAGAGAATCACTTGAACCTGGGAGGCAGAGGTTGTGATGAGCCAAGATCGTGCCATTGCACTCCAGCCTGGGTAACAAGAGTGAAACTCCGTCTCCAAAAAAAATGTAGATTCCTATTTAATGGAGGTATAGTCTGAATAATCTTTCTTACTAGTAACTTAAAAAAAAAGTCTTAAACTTACAGAAAAGTTGCAAATACAGTATAAAGAATTTTTCTGTGGCCAGGCACGGTGGCTCACGCCTGTAATTCCAGCACTTTGGGAGGCTGAGGTGGGCAGATCACGAGGTCAGGAGATTGAGACCATCCTGGCTAACATGGTGAAACCCTGTCTGTACTAAAAATACAAAAAATTAGCCAGGCGTGGTGGCATGTGCCTGTAGTCCCAGCTACTCGGGAGGCTGAGGCGGGAGAATCACTTGAACCTGGGAGGTGGAGGTTGCAGTGAGCTGAGGTCACGCCACTGCACTGTAGCCTGGGCGACAGAGTGAGACTCTGTCTCAAAAAAAAAAAAAAAAAAAAAAAAAAAAAAATTTATTTGTCCCTGAATTATGTGAGAATAAGTCACTGACATGATGCCACATCACCCCCAAATATTTGAATATGTCTTTCCTACAAACAAGGACATTCTTCTACATAACTACAAACAGTCATAAAAAATCAGGAAATTAACACTGATGTGTCATACTGTCTAATCCTCAGGTGCCATTCAACTTTTGTCAGTGGTCCTTCATAGCAGAAGGATCCAGTTCTGAATCATATGTTGATTTAATTGTCATGTCAGGACTAGTTCCTTAATCTTTCTTTGACTTTCGTGACTTTGACATGGTTCTTTTGTGTATTGTCCCTCAATTTGGGTCTGTGTGATGCTTCCTCATGATTAGCTTTGGGATATGCATCTCTGGCAGGAATGTCACAGAAGGGATTCTCTGTTCTTATTGCATCCTATCAAGTGGTACATGGTTTTGATTTCTCGTTACTGATGATATCAGCTTTGCTTACTGGATGGCGATGATGTCTGCCACTCTTCTTCACTGTAAAGTTACTCTTTTCCCCTTCGTAATTAATAAGTACCTTATGTAGGGGAGGGGGCAGGTAACTTTGAGACCTTCATCAGACTTTCAATTCATTAGTTTTAAATCAGTATGGACTCAGGAATTCCTATGTTATTGAATGGACTATAATATGTTACTATCATCTATTTGATGCTCAGATGGTCCCAGGAGTGTCCCAGTCCCTTCAGGCTAGCTTCTGTGTGGTTTTCTTTGATGCGTCCCCATTGTTCTTTGAGCCCTTTCTCACTTTCTGGCACAATAAGATATTCTAGGCTCATCTTGTACTTTGCCCCAGTCCTAGAATCACCCACATCTCCAGGGAGCCCTTTTTTGAAATGGAGAATGATATTTTGAAGTGGAGGATGATATTTTGAAATGGAGAATGATATTTTGAAATGGAGGATGATATTTCGAAATGGAGATACGTGCGTTGGGAGTGGTCATTGCTCCTGGATATCACTGCTCCCGTACCCTCTTAGCAGAGGAGCTGGGAAATACATGTGCATATACATACATATATGTTATTTCTAAATCTTTGTACAGATGTATGTACGAAAACCACGGGATTGCACTGATAGCTCCGATTCCAGTTCAGCCACCACGGGGTTCATTCTCATTTTCTTCCTTTCCATATTTGTATTCCCTTCTCCAACTGGCTCCATTCTCCTTCATATATTGACTTATTTAATCAGTTCCCCTGTATGTGACCAGTTTCCTATGGCTGCCACCCCTCATGCATCACGGATGCTCCCCTCACCTCACCTGGGCTCTGGTACCCCACACCAGGTCCCCCCCACAGGCTCACCCTCTTCACTGTGCTCAAGCTGTGACACGCTCTGCCATCACTCTTGCAGCCCCTCTGCAAGGATGTCCTCCTCACCCTGCTCAGATGCCAGCCCCCTACTCTAGGCTACCTTACTTGCTCCCACCTAATGATATTTGGGCTGAATGGTTGGGAAAGGGTCTGAAGAAAGGTTCTAATATATTTTTTAAAAACTATTAAACTATTTTTTTTAATAGAGATGGGGTCTTCCTGTGTTGCCCAGGTTTTTCTTGAACTCCTGGGTTCAAAGGATCCTCTTTCCTCAGCCTCCCAAAGTTCTGGGATTACAGGTGTGAGCCGCCATGCCTGGCCTTTTTTTTTCTTTTTCTTTTTTTTTTGAGACAGAGTCTCACTCTTGTTGCCCAGCCTGGAGTGCAGTGGTCTGATCTTGGCTCACTGCAACCTCCACCTCCTGGGTTCAGGCGATTCTCCTGCCTCAGCCTCCTGAATAGGTGGGATTACAGGGGCCCACCATCACATCTGGCTAATTTTTGTATTTTTAATAGAGATGGGGTTTCACCATGTTGGCCAGTCTGGTCTCGAACTCCTGACCTCAGGTGATCTGCACGCCTCAGCCTCCCAAAGTGCTGGGGTTGCAGCTGTGAGCCGCCACGCCCGGCTCTGACTTTTAAAATATAGATATAAGCTTGTTGTTAAGCTTACACCTAGCAACTACTTTTCTCTAGATTAAATGAACCCAGTTAAAAATTCATGGCTGGGCACAGTGGCTCACACCTATAATCCTTGCACTTTGGGAGATCGAGGCAGGAGGATCGCTTGAGGCCAAGACTTTGAGACCAGCCTGGGAAACAGTGAGTCCCCATCTCTACAAAAACCAAAAAAGTAACTGGGTGTGGTGGCATGCACTAGTAGTTCCAGCTACTCAGGAGACTGAGGCGGGAGGGTTGCTTCAGCCCAGGAAGTCGAGGCTGCAGTGAGCTGTGGTGACACCACTGCACTACATCCTGGTTGACTTTGGTTTGCTTAGGTGTCCGTATATACACAAACTCCCCTGCCACCACTACCCTCTTTCTTGCTCATTAACTGCTATTGATGGCCAGTCTCTTTTTTTTTTTTTTTTTGAGACGGAGTCTCGCTCTGTCCCCCAGGCTGGAGTGCAGTGGCACGATCGCGGCTCACTGCAAGCTCTGCCTCCCGGGTTCACGCCATTCTCCTGCCTCAGCCTCCTGAGTAGCTGGGACTACAGGCACCCGCCACCTCGCCCGGCTAGTTTTTTGTATTTTTAGTAGAGACGGAGTTTCACCATGGTCTCGATCTCCTGACCTCGTGATCCGCCCGCCTTGGCCTTCCAAAGTGCTGGAATTGCAGGCGTGAGCCACTGCACCTGGCCTGGCCAGTCTCTTTAACCTGTTCACTTGATTCTATTCCTTCTATTTCTTCAAGGAACTGCCTTATCACTTAGCTTTCTCCATCATTTCCTGAGCCTTTTCTCAACTTCACTTTTCCCTCAAGTTATAAACATATTCAAGCTTCTTCCATCTTAAAATGAAAAATAGACCGGTCAGGGTGACTCATGCCTGTAATCCCAGCACTTTGGGAAGCCGAGGCGGGTGGATCACTTGAGGCCAGGAGTTCAAGACCAGCCTGGCCAACATGGTGAAACCACATCTCTACTAAAACTACAAAAAGTAGCCGGGCATGGTGGCGCGTGCCTGTAATCCCAGCTACTCGGGAGGCTGAGGCATGAGAACTGCTTGAACCTGGGACGCGGAGGTTGCAGTGAGCTGAGATTGTGCCACTGTACTTCAGCCTGGACAACAGAGTGAGACTCTGTCTCAAAAACACAAAAATTAGCCGGGTATAGTGGCATGTGCCTGTAGTCCCAGCTACTCAGGAGGTTGAGGCAGGAGAATGGCTTGAACCCGGGAGGTAGAGGCTGCAGTGAACTGAGGGCACCACTGCACTCCAGCCTGGGTGACAGAGTGAGACTCTGTCTCAAAAAAAAAAAAAAAAA
The DNA here is from genome assembly GCF_008728515.1 of Papio anubis. Classification (NCBI taxonomy): domain Eukaryota; kingdom Metazoa; phylum Chordata; class Mammalia; order Primates; family Cercopithecidae; genus Papio; species Papio anubis. The sequence continues at coordinate 121,695,663 of NC_044996.1, forward strand.
AAAAAGATAAGTAAAAAATCCTCTTTTCTTATAACACCTCACACTTTCTTCTTTACTTCATAGCTCACTTTCTGAAAAGAACTGGGAAAATCACCTGCTCTCATTGCCTCTGTATGCTAACTTCCTGTTATTAAATATTTGCCGGTCTGCTGGGTTCTGGCTTCTGCTCCTCCACGCCATTGAAACTGCTCTTGCCAAGCTCGCCATTGGCTCCTTTACTGCACAATTGAATGGATGCTTTTCAGGGTTGACCTGACCCCTTTGTGGCTTCTTATATCGTCCAGTCCACCCTTGGGCTTTGGTGACATTTCCTTCTGCTTCTCTGGCTGCTCTTTTGTAGTCCCCTTTGTAGGTTCCTCTTTTTCTGTTGATCGCTTAAGTGTAAGTTATCCCCAGGGTTTTGTCTTCTGCTCTTTCAAAAAGTGATTATTTTTTGAATTCATTTTATTTTATTTTGTTTATTTTTTTTTGAGCCAGAGTTTCGCTCTTGTTGCCCAGGCTGGAGTGCAGTGGCGCAATCTCAGCTCACTGCATCCTCCACCTCCCAGGTTCAAGTGATTCTCCTGCCTCAGCCTCCCAAGTAACTGGGATTACAGGCACCCACCACCACGCCCGGCTGATTTTTTGTATCTTTAGTAGAGACGGGGTTTCACCATGTTGGTCAGGCTGGTCTCGAACTCCTGACCTCAGGTGATCCACTTGCCTTGGCCTCCCAAAGTGCTGGGATTACAGGCATGAGCCACCGCGCCCGGCCTTTTGAATTTTATAATTTGTTCATATTAATTAAATTTTAAGGCATTTTAAAATTTAACAATGAAAATAGTTAAATCTTTTAAAGTTATTTATGTAGTTTTTGAGACAGAGCTTCACTCTGTCACCCAGGCTGGAGTGCAGTGGCGTGATCACAGCTCACTGTAGCTTCGACCTCCTGGCTCAAGCAGTCCTCCTGCCTTAGCCTCCTGAGTGGCTGGGACTACGGGTGCACACCACCATGCCCGGCTAATTTTTTTGATTTTTAGTAGAGACAAGGTCTGCCATGTTGCCCAGGCTGGTCCCAAACTCCTGGACTCAAGGGATATTCCCACTTTGGCCTCCCAAAGTGTTGGGATTACAGGCGTGAGCCACTGAGCCCAGCACTATTTTTTAAGTTGAGGTTAAAATATAAAATTTACCATCTTTATTTTTTATTTTTTATTTTATTTTTTTGAGACAGAGTCTTGCTCTGTCACCCCCCAGGCTGGAGTGCAGTGGCACCATCTCGGCTCACTGCAACCTCCGCCTCTCGAGTTCAAGCAATTCTCCTGCCTCAGCCTTCCAAGTAGCTGGGATTACAGGCATCTGCCACAATGCCTGGCTAATTTTTGTATTTTTAGTAGAGATGGGGTTTTGCCATGTTGGCCAGGCTGGTCTCAAACTCGTGACCTCAGGTGATCCCCCCACCTTGGCCTCCCAAAGTGCTGGGATTACAGGTGTGAGCCACCACGCCTGGCCCATCTTTATCATTTTTAAGTGTATCGATCAGTGGTAAAAACTACATTTATATTACGTTTTCCTCCGTCTCTTCTCTACCCTTCCCTTCTGCCCTTTTTTGGGTTGACATTGCAGATTCTCTATAAACCCATCTACTCCCAGTGTTTCAATTGCTATCAGTGTGCTGAATACTTACGAAGCTACATTTTCTGGCCTGTTTTTCTGAGTTTCAATCAGTTTTTCCTCTTAGCTACTAGATTTATTTTTCTTTTTTAGAGACAGTCTCGCTCTGTTGCCCAGACTGTAGTGCAGTGGTAAAATCATAGCCTACTGCAACCTTGAACTTGTAGGCTCAAGTGTTCCTTCTGCCTCAGCCTCCTGAGTAACTGGGACTATAGGCACACTGCACCATGCCTGGCTAATTTGTTTTGTTTTGTTTTGAAATAGGGTCTCACTCTGTCACCCAGGATGGAGTCCAGTGGTACAATCACAGCTCACTGTATCCTCCACATCTCAGGCTCAAGCATCCTCCCATCTCAGCCTCTCAAGTAGCTGGGACCACAGGCACATGCCACCATGCCTGGCTAATTTTTGTATTTTACTGTAGAGACGGGATCTCACCATGTTGCCTGGGCTGGTCTGGAACTTCTGGGCTCAGGTGGTCCATCTACCTCTGTCTTCCAAAGTGCTGGGATTACAGGCTTGAGCCACCATGCCTGGCTTAATTTGTAAAGTTTTTTGTAGAGACAGGGGTCTCACTCTGTTGCCCAGGCTGGTCTCAAACTCTGGGCTCACGTGATCCTTCTGCTATGGCCTTCCAAAGCCCTAGGATTACAGGTGTGAACAACTGTGCCCTGCCCAATACCTTCATTTGGATGTGCCATAGGCTCTTCAAATTCAACACATTGAAAATGGGCCATTCTTTTCTTCCTATATTCTCTTTTTATTTTGAGACAGAGCCTTACTCTGTTGTTCAGGCTGGAGTGTAGCAGCATGATCATGGCTAACTACAGCCTTGACCTTCTGGGCTCAGGCAATCCTCTCACCTGTCTCCTGAGTAGTTGGGACTACAGGCATGTGCCACCACACCTGTCTAACTTTTGTGTTCTTGGTAGAGATGGAGTCTCTGCTGTGTTGCCTGGGCTGGTCTTGAACTCCTAGGCTCAAGTGATCCTCCTGCCTTGGCCTCTCAAAGTGTTGGGAGTACAGGCATGAGCCACTGTACCCAGTCTGTGTTCTCTTTTTCAGTGACTAGTACACCATGCTTACCTATCCAAGCTAGAAAACTGAATTTATTCAAGTCTTGTCAGGTTTACCTTCTTCTTAACTCATAGTCTTTTCATTTCTACTCCTGTTGCCATAGGTTGGAGCCATCTGATTTCTTTGCTGGACAAAGACTTTTAAATGGAGTTTATTGCCTTTAGCCTGTCATTCCCCCAGTGCGTCCTTTAGTAGGTGCATAGATGGAAGGATTTACAGTTACTCAACAAATACTTATTGAGCCACATATCTTGTCCTGAGAGTTTGTGATACAAATTTGACTGGATCATAGGGGAAGCAGGGAGCCAATCAACATATAATTATACAATTTTTTTTTTTTTAAATTTTGAGACAGTCTCACTCTGTTGCCAGGCTGGAGTGCAGTGGTGCAATCTCGGCTCACTGCAACCTCTGCCTCCTGGGTTCAAGTGATTCTCCTGCCTCAGCCTCCTGAGTAACTGGGACGCCACCACGCCCGGCTAATTTTTGTATTTTTAGTAGAGACGGGGTTTCATCATGTTGGCCAGGATGGTCTCAATCTCTTGACCTTGTGATCCACCTGCCTCCGCCTCCCAAAGTGCTGGGATTACAGGCTGAGCCACCGCGCCCGGCCCAACATATAATTATACAACTTTAAATGAGTTGATATCTGTAAGGTGCATGAACCATGCTTGGCACATATAAATGCTTGCTAAAATATGGAAAGTATAGACATAACCACAGGGTGGCATAGGAGCCAAGGGTGTTATGGGGAAGGAGGGATAACTGAGTGAAATAATTGTTTCATGATTAATTAGGACAGAGCCAGGGAGAAAACAGGTAGCCAAGTCCTTGTGATTTGTTTCTGTTTCCTGAAGGTGTTTGATACTGTCAGACTCGTGCTGAGTTCCTATTCTGATTTTGGCACTGAGTCTCTGTGGAGTAGTAACAAGCTGCCTGGTGGGTCTGGGCGTGCTTCGGGCTTTGATTTCTTCACCAAATCTTAAAATTGAGGGGGCAGTCAGATTGGAGGATCTCCCAAATCCTTCAATTTATAAAAGTGTTTGGTCCTAGGATAAGATGATCAATGGAATATTGGGGGCTGGGTCTTCAAAAGGAGACAAGACTTTTAATGGATTCCAGGGAGTAAATTTGAAATGTTGGGAAATAATTCTGCCTTTTAAAAATTTGGTACACTCCTGTTTTCCTGCAGTTCTTACTTGTTACATGCACAACAAAATCCATTCAGCCAAGATGTCTCCTTTATCGATAGTTACAGCCCTGGTGGATAAGATTGGTAAGTGATATCATTTTCTATGCATACTTAGAATTCTTAGTAATTGCAAGATATTATTGAGATTACAGGAAGTCCTCTCCTTTTATGGGAATTTTTTTTTTCTTTTTGAGACGGAGTTTTGTTCTTGTCACCCAGGCTGGAGTGCAATGGCACGATCTCGGCTTACTGCAACCTTCACGTCCCAGGTTCAAGCAATCCTCCTGCCTCAGCCTCCCGAGTAGCTGGGATTACAGGCGTGTGCCACCTCGCCCAGCTGATTTTTGTATTTTTAGTAGAGACGGGATTACACCATGTCGGCCAGGCTGGTCTCAAACTCCTGACCTCAGGTGATCCACCTGCCTTGGCCTCCCAAAGTGCTGGGGTTACAGGCATGAGCCACCGCACCCGGCCCTTTATGGGGAATTTTAATGTACATATGCATATGAAAATGTCTAGAATGCTATATACCAAGATATTTATTATAATTAAGTGGATTTTGCATGATTCCAGTTTTATTTTTTATATTCTTTGCTTTTTCTATGTTTTTCAAAAACACATGTAGATTTCTTCTGCGTGTCAAAAAAGTTATTTTAGTTTTGAAGACAAAAAAGAAATGTAGTGGAATTAGCCATAATTTCTAATTGTGCATATTTACAGAACAGAACATTTTTGGTATGATTTGGACCCCGATTAACTTCTGTTTTGCAGATATGTGTAAGAAGAGCTTGAGCCCAGAACAGGACATTAAGTTCAGTGGCCATGTTAGCTGGGTCGGGAAGACATCCATGGAAGTGAAGATGCAAATGTTCCAGGTAAATATGCGCCTGAAGATTGTCCACTGTTTACATAAAACCAGCTAGTCTCCATGCAGGAAAAGCTTATTCACCTATGTACAGGTATGTTGCTTACTGCTTCTAGAAAAACAGTTGAAAGCTCATGTCATACGGATGGTGGGTTATTAATATCCTCCTTGTGGACAAAGCTTGAAGTACTATTTGGTGTTTATGTTTAATATTTATTACTTTCTAATCATATACAGCTCCACGTTAAGGTGTTTATTTCTGGTTCTGCCCAGGATAATTTCACAGAAGTCTGTGTTATGGTAGGAGTGAATGGAATTGATTACTGTATTCATTTCCCAGGATTGCTGTACAGTTGGCCCTCTGTGTCTGTAGGTTTCACGTCCACAGATTCAACCAACCATGGATTGAAAATGTTTGGAAAAAAACAATGAAAAATAATATAAATAAAACACAATACAGTATAACAACCGTGTTTTTAAAAAAATAGAGATGGGGCTGGGTGCAGTGGCTCACGCCTGTAATCCCACCACTTTGGGAGGCTGAGGTGGGCAGATCACTTGAGGCCGGGAGTTTGAGACCAGCCTGGCCAACATGGTGAAACCCTGTCTCTATTTAAAAACACAAAAATCAGCCAGGCATGTTGGTGCACGCCTGTAATCCCAGCTATTTAGGAGGCTGAGGGACGAGAACCGCTTGAACCCAGGAGGTGGAGGTTGTAGTGAGCCGAGATTACGCCACTGCACTCCAGCCTGGGTGACAGAGTGAGACTCATCTCAAAAAAAGAAAAAAAATTAAAAATAGAGAAATAGAGATGGAGTTTCGCCATGTTGCCCAGGCTGGTCTTGAACTTCCGGCCTCATGTGATCCTCCCACCTTAGCCTCCCAAAGTGCTGGGATTACAGGCATGAGCCACCATGGCTGGCCTTCAAACAGCTATCTATATGGCATTTATATTGTATTAGGTATTGTAAGTAATCCAGAGATGATTTAAAGTATACAGGAGGAGGTGCATAGGTTTTATGTAAATACGACACCATCTTATATAGGGGAGTTGAGCATCTGTGGATTTTGGTATTGGCGGGTGGTGGTGGGGAGTTCTGGAACCAATCCTGTGTGGATTCTAAGGGGCAGTGGTACCACAAAGTACCATAAACTGGTGGCATAAAACCAGAAAATTTGTTGACTCACAGTTTGGAGGCTACTAATCTAAAATCAGGGTGTCAGCAGAGTCATGCTCCCTCTAAAACCTGTAAGAGAGAAACCTTCCTTGTCTGTTTCTTGCTTCTGGTGGTTTGCTGGCAATCCCTGGTGTTCCTTGACTTCCAGCTGTAGCACTTCATTCAGTCTCTGCCTCCGCCATCACATGGTGTTCTCTCGTGTGTCTGTCTCTCTGGTGTCTCTTGTCAGGATGCCACTAATTATACTGGGTTAAGGGCCCACCCTACTCCAGCATGACCTCATTTTACCTAATTATGTCTGCAACGACCCTATTTCCAAATACAGTCACGTTCACAGTTACGGGGGTTAGGATTTCCACGTGTCTTTTTGGGGGACACAATTGGACCCTTAACAGTCATTTGAGCTATTACAGTAGTTAGGAACAGCTCATCTGATGAGTAAAACTCAGAATAGCTATTACAAACAAATGAAGAAATTTGGCAAGAAAAAGTACCTCAAAGAGGATAACAACACAGAAATAAAATGATTTAGTGTATGTCCAAGATTTCGTTGTGGAAAACTTATTTAAGAATGATTGGCCAGGCACGGTGGCTCATGCCTGTAATCCCAGTACTTTGGGAGGCCGAGGTGGGCGGATCACGAGGTCAGGAGATCGAGACCATGCTGGCTAACATAGTGAAACCCAGTCTCTACTAAAAATACAAAAAAGTTAGCTGGGTGTGGTGGCGGGCGCCTGTAGTCCCAGCTACTCGGGAGGCTGAAGCAGGAGGATGGCATGAACCTGGGAGGCAGAACTTGCAGTGAGCCGAGATCGCGCCACTGCACTCCAGTCTGGGCAACAGAGCAAGACTCCATTTCAAAAAAAATAAAATAAAAATTCTTGGTTAATTCCTAGTCTGCTCAGTGCCGTGCCATGCACAGCAGATTCCTGGCACAGGACCTGCCTTTTAGGGAATCTTGACAATTTGAATCTTGGACAAATAGTTTGAAAAAATGATATAGGAATTATTGAGAGAGAACCAGTGGAAATCAGTGTCAGACAAGTAAACACTTTTGTTTTAAATTTGCATTCTTCACTGGCTGTTTGACTAATCACTTACGACTCGAGTGATCTTTTTTATTGCAGAGAAGTGATGTGGGGATAAGCACTCTACCTCTGGTTTGCATAGATTTAAGTTCTAATCCCAGCGCTGCTGCCTCCTAGTCATGTGGCTGTGGGGAAACCACCTCTCTGAGCCTCTGTGTTCTCCAATGTAACATGAAACTAGTAACAGAGCACCACGTTACATGGTTGTGGAAAGGGAAATTGGAAAAAACCCATTCATGTGAAGTACTTGCTACAGTGCCAATTACACAGTAACCACTGTTGGAAATTTTTTTTTTTTTTTTGAGACAGGGTCTCGTTCTGTCACCCAGGCTGGAGTGCAGTGGCATGATCTTGGCTCACTGCAGCCTCTGCCTCCCAGGTTCAAGCAATTCTTCTGTCTCAGCCTCCCTAGTAGCTGGGATTACAAGTGCACACCACCATGCCTGGCTAGTTTTTGTATTTTTTATAGAGACAGGGTTTCACCATGTTGGCCAGGCTGGTCTCGAACTCCTGACCTCAAGTGATCTGCCCGCCTCGGCCTCCCAAAGTGCTGGGATTACAGGCGTGGGCCACCGCCCCCAGCCTGGCAATAATATTAATTTATTATAAATACTGTTGAGGTGGCCTCAAATTTCTATTTTGGGCTTGACCTTCATACCCACTTTTCTGAGTGCTCCTTAATTTCTTCACCTAGACGTGCTGTTGCTACCTCAAGTTCCAATAAACAGTACGTTCCAAACTGAACAGCTCTAATTCTCATCCTCCTCCAGTCTCCCCTTTGCCAGCCTCCTGTTTCCTCCAGCTCCAGACCTTTGTGACAGCTTTAATTTTTCCCTTTCCCATGCAGCCTTTTGCCAGGTCTTGCAAATTCATCACCCACAGCAACTCACCAGAATTCTTTCTCCCCACATCCTTTTGGCCCTGTGTTTTATTCAGGTCCTCACTGCCTCTTATGTGAGTGCCTTAACGGTCTTTTAATTAACCTGACTTTCTCTAGCCTGGCCTCTCCCTGTTAATTTCATGCATTTTTACCGCGTAAGTCTTCCAAAGCTGATCTTGAATCAGGTCACTTCCCTTCTCAGAAACCTTCAGTGACCATTCATTATCTGTGGATTAAAGTCTAAACCCCTTTGACTGGCCCAGGCACAGCGGCTTACGGCTCCAATCCCAGGACTTTGGGAGGCCGAGGCAGGTGGATCTCTTGAGCTCAGGAGTTCAAGACCAGCCTGAGCAACATGGTGAAATCCTGTCTCTACAAAAAGTACAAAAAATTGGCTGGGCATGGTGGCTCATGCCTGTAATTCCAACACTTTGGGAGTCCAAGGCAGGCGAATCATGAGGTCAGGAGTTTGAGACCAGCCTGGCCAGTATGGTGAAACCCCATCTCTATTAAAAATACAAAAATTAGCTGGGGGTGGTGGCACGTGCCTGTAGTCCCAGCTACTAGGGAGGCTGAGGCAGAAGAATCACTTGAACCAGGGAGGCGGAGGTTTCAGTGAGCCGAGATCGTGCCACTGCATTCCAGCCTCGGCGACAGAGCGAGACTCCATCTCAAAAAAAAAAAAAAAGTACAAAAAATTAGCCGATGTGGTGGCATGCGCCTGTGATCCCAGCCACTTGGGAGGCTAAGGTGGGAGGATCACTTGAGGCTGGGAGTTGGAGGTTGCAGTGAGCTGAGATTGTGCCACTGTACTCCAACCTGGTGACAGAGTGCGACCCCATCTCAAACAAAAAACAAAACTCCTTTGATTAATTAGGACCCAAGGGGCTTCATAAACTAGCCCCAGCCTATGTTTCCAACTATATTCCCTTTGACTTATCTTTTATATACCTTCTTAATGCTCACCACTGGCCTTCAAGCATCGTAAGAATAGGGAGTTATTCATCTTTGCGTTGTAGTGCTTGGCACTAGTGGGTGTTCATGATAGTAAACCATAATTTACATATAGGTTGAACATTGCAACTCTGAAATCTGAAATGCTCCAAAATCTGACTTTTTGAGCACTGACATGATGCCCAAAGGAAATGCTCGTTGGATTTGGAATGTTCAACCTGTGAGTATTGAATGCAAACATTCCAAATCCAAAACTCCAAAATAGTCTGAAATACAGAACACTTCCGGTCCCAAGCATTTGGGATAAGGGATATTCAGCTGGGAGTGAGTGAATGAGTATCATTGCTGGTGCTTTTTCCTTTGCCTGAAATTCTCGTGCTCTGGCTTTGTATCCACATTCTCCCTGTGCTCCAGGATAACTTCATGCTCAATCCCTTTCCTTATTCTCCCATCATGTAACACCTGTTCCTTCCCCAGGCCTCCTTCCTCAATACCATCTCTCTGACTCACTCTCCTGGCACCTGCTAGTCTCCTACAGAGCTGTGCATGAACATTCTTTTCTCTTCCACTGTGGACTCTACTCCTCAACGATAGGACCTGGGTTTGAGTCACCTAGCTCACTTCCTGACATCCATTCATTTCACATTCATTTAGCAATCATTTATTGAGTGCCTGTCCTGTGCTAGACATACAGCAGTGAGCAAAACAGATAAAGTTCCATTCTCTTGGAGTTGATATTCTAGTAGTGCCTAGAACCTGCCTCCTTCATTCATTGGCAAATGCTGATCAGGTATCTGCTATCTGCCAGTCTTTGTGCTAAATACTAGGGGTATAACTGGAGGAAAATGGTCTTTGTCCTCCAGGAGCTCACGGTGCAGTAGGGAGACAGCCACATAAACAAATGATTATCATGTAGTATATTGTTATGTATTATTTTTCAACAGGGACACTGTTGGCATTTCTGGTGGAAGCATTCATTGTTCTGTAGGCCTATCCCCTGCGTTGTGAGGGATTTAGCTCCCTGGTTACCCCTCTCCACAGTAATGCCCCCCAAGTTATGTGACAACCAAAACCACTCTGTATTTTTCAAATGCCCCGCTATTAGAGTGATATCTACTTCTCTTACATTGAGAACCACTGTCAAGAGAGGACTCTTTCTATTAAGGGGGCCGAATGAAGGAGGGAAAGAAAATCTGGGGAATAGGGATGGGGGAGGGGAGGAGTGTCATGAAGAATGAGGCTGCTAAGGAAGGCATCAGGTAAAGATTTAGACAGGAGGCAGTCAATAGCCTGCTCTATCCCAGGACCTCTCGGTTGTTAGTTAGCTATGGCTAGAGAAAAAGGTGCACGTATGAGCACAGTATTTGGTGAACAACTGGAGAAGAATCCTAGGCTCTGTTGTGGAGGGCTTTATATGCCACGCTAACAGGATTAGCCCAGGTGCTGGTGGAAGAAAAGAGGAACTATTGAAAGGTTTGAATAGGGCAAAGGCATAATGAGATTGGTGAGACTGTTCCTACAATTGAGGGGGAAGGTGATAAGGGCCTGAGTAGGTAGTAGTGATGAGGCTTGTATCATTTGTTGAGGAGGGAACCGAATATACTCTCAGGTTATAAATAGCTTCTGTCATTACTTTATGGTATGACTTTCCTGGAAGTACAGACTTCTAGGGGATAAAGAAGCATCTTAAGGCCCAGGCATGGTGGCTCATGCCTGTAATCCCAGCATTTTGGGAGGCTGAGGCTGGCAGATTGCTTGAGTTCAGGAGGTCAAGACCAGCCTGGGTAACATGGCAAAACCCCATCTCTACAAAAATTAGCTGGGTGTGGTGTCAGCTACTCAGGAGGCTGAAGTGGGAGGATTACTTGAGCCCATGAGGTTGAGACTGCAGTGAGACATGATCGCGCCACTGTACTCCAACCTGGGTGACAGAGTGAGACCCTCTTCCTGGGGATGGGGTGGGGGCGGGGAAGAAACATCTTAAAACCTCAGAGGCCTGTGCATTGTAAATACAGGTTGAGTATTTCTTATCTGAAATGCCTGGGACCAGAAGTGTTTCTGATTTCAGAATATTTGTATTTACTGGTCGAGCATTGCTAATCCCAGAGTTCAAAATCTTGAAATGCTCCTCCAATGAGCATTTCCTTTGAGTGTCATGTCAGTGCTTGAAAAGTTTTGGATTTTGGAGTATTTTTTATTTTTGGATTAGAGATACTCTACCTGCATTTAACTTAACCCACATAATCATCTTTGATTTTACCTCTTTTTGGGAGCTCCTGTGCCCAGCTACGGAGGCATAAACATGTGCTAGTGGTTGGCACACTGCAGTTCCCTGGAACATACTAGTGTTTGTGAGCATGATGGGAGGTCCGCTTGGGTAGGTGTGCCATCAGGAGGACAGGTGCGCCCTGCAAGAAGCTCAGATTCTGAGGGAAGCAGGCAAATTAAACGCTTATGATACCCTCTGTGACCCTTGCCTTTGGGTCCCAGTCTTGCACAGTTCCAAACTCCATGCCAGCAGCCCATCTCACGCAGTGTACTGTTTGCATTTTGTTTGTTTTGGAGATGGGATGTTTTCTGTCACCCGGGCTACAATGCAGGGGCGTGATCATAGCTCAGTGCATCCTCGAATTCCTGGGCTCAAGGGATCCTCCTGCCTCAGCTTCCCAACTAGCTGGTACTATAGGCATGCACCACCATGCCTGGCTAATTTTTAATTTTTATTTTTAGTTAGAGACCAGGTCTCGCTATGTTGCCTAGGTTGGTCTTGCACTCCTGGTCTCAGGCGATCTTCCCATCTAGGCCTCTCAAAATGCTGGGATTATAGGTGTGAGGTACCATGCCCAGACCCCTGTTTGAGCTTTGAGGTTTTTTTCTCCTCTGCTAGGCCACAGGCTCCTATGTCATCCTGCCATTCCCAGAGCCTAGTGCTGTGCCTGGCTCAGGGTAGGCCCTTAGCAGATGATGGTTAATGAGCGTGCTTCTCCTCTTTTTCCAGTTTCAGGCTTTCTCTCTCCCTCTCTTTTCTTTTCTTTTCCTTTTTTTTTTTTTTTGAGACAGAGGCCTGCAATCTCGGCTCACTGCAACCTTGGTCTCCTGGGTTCAAGCTGTTCTCATGCCTCAGTCTCCTGAGTAGCTGGGATTAGAGGCATGTGCCACCACACACTGCTAATTTCTGTATTATTTAGTAGAGACGGGGTTTTGCCATATTGACCAGGCTGGTCTCAAACTCCTGGCCTCAAGGGATCTCCCACCTTGGCCTCCCAAAGTGCTGGGATTATAGGCGTGAGCGACTGCGCCCGGCCCACATACATACTGTCTGTTAGAGTCGTGACAGGTCTTCCCGATCAATCTATTTCTCATATGTACATTTTCTTTCCTTTGTTCTTTAGTTACATGGTGATGAATTTTGTCCTGTTTTGGATGCAACATTTGTAATGGTGGCTCGTGATTCTGAAAATAAAGGGTAATTGCTATTTTTTCATAATTCTTTATTTTGAAGAATTTCAAAGATACATAAGCCTAGAGAGAAGATTATAATGAATGTCCATATACCTGTCATTTGGACTTTACAGTTTTAATTGCAATATTTTGGCCATTCTTGTTTCATCTGTTGTTTAAAGAAAATTTATATTTTAAGGCAAATCCCAGACATAATGACATTTCACTCTTAAATACTTTAGGCATCTTTTAAAAAATAAGAATATTCTCAGGCCAGGCGAGGTAGCTCATGCCTGTAATCCCAGCACTTTGGGAGGCCAAGGCTGGTGGATCACTTGAGGTCAGGAGTTTGAGATCAGCCCGGCCAACATGGTGAAACTCCACCTCTACTAAAAACACAAAAATCAGCTGGGCGTGGCGGCACGCGCCTATGATCCCAGCTACTGGGGAGGCTGAGGCACGGGAATCATTTGAATCCGGGAGGTGGAAGTTGCAGTGAGCCGAGATTGCAACATTGCACTCCAGCCTGGGCAACAGAGCGAGACTCTACCTCAAAACAACAACAACAAAAAGAGATGTTGCACAATTCTGTGAATACACTAAAAACCATTAAATTGTACACTTTCAATGGGTGAATTGTGTGGTATGCAAATTATACCTCAATAAAGCTGTTACCAAAAAAAAAACAAAAAACAAAACAGACTTACAGGCATAAAAATCAAATGTAATATGTGGACCATATTTGGATCCTGATTTGAACAAATCATTCAAAATATATTTGGAGAAAACTGGATATGAATTAATATTAGAATATATTAAGGACTTACTATTTTTGTTAGGCATGACAATAATAATGTAGTTACTTAAGAGAATATTATCCTTTTTTTTTTAGATGGAATTTTGCTCTTGTTGCCCAGGCTGGAGTGCAATGGCGGGATCTCGATTCACTGCAACCTCCGCCTCCCGGGTTTGAGCGATTCTCCTGCCTCAGCCTCCTGAGTAGCTGGGATTACAGGCGTGTGCCACTATGCCTGGCTAATTTTTAGTAGAGATGTGGGTTTCACCATGTTGTCCAGGCTGGTCTTGAACTCCTGACCTCAAGTGATCCACCCACCTCAGCCTCCCAAAGTGTTGAGATTACAGGCGTGAGCCACTGCGCCCAGCTGAGTTGTGCAATCTCTTAAATCTTTTTTAATCCAGAACAGGTGTGTCTTCCCCTATTGCTTCTTATTCACTCGTTGAGAGGCTGGATCATTTGTTCTAAATAGTGTCCCACTTTCTGGATTTGTCTTATTGCTTTCTCATGGTGGTTGGTTGGTTTTTTGGTCTTGTTTTTCTCTATCCCTAGTAATTTCTCTAAACTGAAGTTAGATCTAAAGCCTTGTATTAGATTTTGGTTGAGCATATTTGGCGAGAGTACTACATAGGTGATGTTGTATATCTCATATCTCATGTTGCATCATATCAGGAGGTACAAGTTGTCCCACTCACAGTGATGCTAAGATTGGTGTGGGGGTTCAAGCAGTTACAGCCTAATCTCTTTTTTGTGAAGTTCAGTTTTTCCTCTTCTGATCAGCAACAATCTACAGGGGTTTCCTTTGTCATCCTGCAAATAGTTGAGTTTCCCATCAGTCTTTTTCCAGCGCTTTCGACGTCCACTGCTGATCATTGCTTTAATTACTATCATGAGGCGGTTTAGAGTAATTCTCAAATTTTGTCATTCCTTCTACATTTATTAGCTGGAATTCTGTAAAGAAGAGCTTTCCCTTAACAACTAGGGCAATTGGGTTTGAAATGGAGAGTTAGGATCAATGCTTCATTCTTTTATTTACATGTTTTCAGAATAAGGAGTTGGTTCACTAGCTGGTGATGACATGCCTTTCCCAGTTTTTTAGCTTTTTAGAAAAGTATCATGTTTTTAAATTTCTTTTTTTTTGTTTTGTTTTGTTTTTCTGTGTGTATGTGTTTTTGAGATTGAGTCTCGCTTGGTCACCCATGCTGGAGTGCAGTGGCGCGATCTCGGCTCACTGTAGCCTCTGTCTCCTGGGTTGAAGAGATTCGCCTGCCTCTGCCTCCCGAGTAGCTGGGACTGCAGGCATGCACCACTATGCTTGGCTGATTTGCTTTGTATTTATAGTAGAGACGGGGTTTCACCATGTTGGCCGGGCTGGCCTCAAACTCCTGACCTCAAGTGATCTGCCCACCTGGGCATTCCAAAGTGCTGAGATAACAGGCGTGAGCCATCACGCCCAGCCCCAGTTTTTTTTTTTTTGAGATGAGGTTTTGCTCTTCTGTCCAGGCTGGAGTGCAGTGTCATGAGCACTGCTCACTGCAGCCTGGGCCTCCTGTGCTCAAGCAATCCTTCTGCTTCAGCCTCCTGAGTAGCTGGGACCACAGGCGCATACCACCATGCCCAGCTAATTTTTTTTCTTTCTTTCTTTTTGAGATGGAGTTTCATTCTTGTTACCCAGGCTGGAGTGCAGTGGCACAATCTTGGCTCACTGCAACCTCCACCTCCCGGTCCAAGCGATTCTTTGGCTTCAGCCTCCTGAGTAGTTGCCAAGCTAATTTTTAAACCTTTTGTAGTGATGGGGTTTTGCCATGTTGGCCAGACTGATCTCAAAATCCTGAGCTCAAGTGATCTTCTCGCCTCGGCCTCCCAAAGTGCTAGGATTACAGGCGTGAGCCACTGTCCTGCCAGAACAGTATCATTATGAATTCATGGTTTTAATATGTTTTATGTATTTCAATAAATTGCAGCCATCGTTTCTCTTGATGCTCCAAGTGTACCATCTTTGGGCAGTGGGAGTTCCTCTAAGCTGGCTCCTTTCCACCTGTCTGTTTGATACCTTCCTGCTCTCTGACACAAGATGTCTTGGGCTCATCTTACATATTTCCTGCCTCAGGCCTGGTGTCATCCATTTCTCCAAGTAGTTCTGGGGTTCCTTTTAGTGGGAACTGGTATTTAGACCTCAAAATCTGGGCACTAGAACAGTACATTGTTACTAGTTTGTTATTGTTTCTAGGCCTTTTCAGTGGACAGAGCTAGGATATATTTTAAACAAACAAAAAGCCTCATGAAGGCTGGGTGTGGTGGCTCATGCGTGTAATCCCAGCACTTTGGGAGGCCGAGGTGGGCAGATCACTTGAGCCCAGGAGTTTGAGACCAGCCTGGGCAACATGGCGAATCCCCATCTGTACTAAAAGTACAAAAAATTAGCCAGGTGTGGTAGCATGTGTCTGTAGTCCCAGATGATGTGGGAGGCTGAGGTGGGAGGATCACTTTAACCCAGGAAGCGGAGGTTGCAGTAAGCCAAGGTTGTACCACTGCACTCCAGCGTGGGCGACAGAGCAAGACCCTGCCTCAAAACAAAGCCTCATGGTCATTTTCAAGTCAGATTTAACCATATAGACGTCAACTTACTTTACGTCATCTTTTTTCTCTTAAATTGAATTATTGGTTTCTAACAACAGTTACACCCAAACTGAGAAAAACTAATTGTGTGGGTAGAGCTGGGGTGGGAGGAATTGCTCTTTGCACAGGACAGAGTTCAGTGGCCTATGGGAAATCTCGTTTGTATTAGAAACTTGATTTAGGAGTCTGCAGTGAAAAATCTTTGCTGCTGCATGGAAAGCTGACTTGGAAAGTCAAATTAAGATAGGAAAATATGTTGGTCACTTAGTGATCTGAAGGAAGAATAACACCCATCTACTCTGGCCCTTCCTGCCAGCCCCAGCTGACCTGCTGTGGCCAGTGACTGGCCTGGGGCTTCTATTCAAGCACTGAGGCCATTGCTGCAAGTTTCACTCCCAGCTGATGCATGTCACTTTTTCCAAGCTGCTGTTTCAATTCTTTTGTTTTTTTGTTTTCAAGACAGAGGTTGACTCTTGTTGCCCAGGCTGGAGTGCAATGGTGCAATCTCGGCTCACTGCAACCTCTGCCTCCTGGGTTCAAGTGATTCTCCTGCCTCAGCCTCCCTAGTAGCTGGGATTACAGGCACCCACCACCACACCCAGCTAATTTTTGTATTTTTAGTAGACATGGGGTTTCACTGCGTTGACCAGGCTGGTCTCGAACTCCTGACCTTAGGTGATCCACCTGCCTTGGCCTCCCAAAGTGCTGGGATTACAAGTGTGAGCCACGGCCCCCGGCCTGTTTCAATTATTTTGTTTCCATTGTTGTTTCATCAAATCTTTGGATTCTACCACGGTGAAGTATTATCCCTTTTCCCTTATTTTTTATTTCAAGAAATTTGATGCTTACAGAAAAGTAGAAAGAATAATGCAACAAACAAATGCCTTTCACCTAAATTGTATTACATTTGCGTTATTCTCTTAACCTCTCTCTATAAATACACATATTTACATATTTTTTCCCATGAATCATTGGAAAGTAAGTTTGAGACTGCTTCACCCATTCAGGAGTTCAGCATCTATTTCCTAAGAACCAGGTATTTCTACATAACCTCAATGCCTTTATTATATCTGATAAATTTAACAGTGATACAATTATTTAATATGTGATCCGTATTCAGATTTCACCAGTTGTCCCTAAAATGTCCTTTATAGCTATCTCCCCGATTCAGGACCCAATCCATCAAGGATTATATATTGCATTTGGTTATCCTGTTTCTTTTGAATAGTCTCTATGCCATTTGCTGTCTTTCAAAAATTGATATTTTTAAAGAGTCCAAGCCAGTTTTCCTTTCCCTTTTCTTCTTTCTTTTTTTGAGACAGAGTTTCGCTCTTGTTGCCCAGGCTGGAGTGCAGTAGAACGATCTCGGCTCACCACAACCTCCGCCTCCCAGGTTCAAGCAATTCTCCTGTCTCAGCCTCCCGAGTAACTGGGATTATAGGCATGTGCCACCACGCCCGGCTTAATTTTGTGTTTTTAGTAGAAACCAGATTTCTCCATGTTGGTCAGGCTGGTCTGGAACTCCCAACCTCAGGTGATCCGCCCAGCTTGGCCTCACAAAGTGCTGGGATTACAGACGTGAGCCACCATGCCTGGCCTAAAGCCAGTTTTCTTGTGGAATGTTCTACAACCTATATTTGACTATTTCCTCATGATTAGAATCAGGTTAAACATTTCGCAATTGCCATTATCCTTTTTATAATGTGAAGTTTCTAGTGTGCAATTAAGGCTGTAACCGTAAGGCTTCCCTAATTGTTCCAGCGTTCACGTGTAAGGCAAGCAGTAAGCACTACCCAAAATGAAAAGCAGATTCTTTAAAACTAGTAGGTGATTAGTAAAACTAGTAGGTGATTAGATGAACTAGTAAGTTCATCTTCAAGTTTTATTAGATAATGGCGTATCTTAAATTATATATATATTTTTCTTCTTTTTAGGCCGGCATTTGTAAATCCACTCATCCTTGAAAGCCCAGAGGAAGAGGAGCTCTTTAGACAAGGAGAATGTACATTAATTTGTTTATAATAAAATAAATTTGAAAAGCACATTAATTACACTGAAGAAGAGATTATTTAAGATTTTATATGGGTTCTTCATACCAGTCAAATGTCTTTTGTTTGTTTGTTTGTTTGTTTTTGAGATGGAGTCTCTCTGTGTCGCTAGGCTGGAGTGCAGTGGTACCATCTCGGCTCACTGCACCCTCTGCCTCCTGGGTTCAAGCGATTCTTCTGCCTCAGCCTCCCGAGTAGCTGGGACTACAGGTGTGTGCCACCACACCCAGCTAATTTTTGTATTTTTAGTAGAGATGGGGTTTCCCCATGTTGGCCAGGATGGTCTCGATCTCCTGACCTTGTGATCTGCCTGCCTTGGCCTCCCAAAGTGTTGGGATTACAAGCGTGAGTCACTGTGCCTGACCCAAATGTCTTATTCATACCAATAATTTATTGAAATTAAAAATATGCTATTCTTTGTTCTTTGGAGTCCTTTGAATGATTTTATTGATCAGACAATATTTACTAAGTGGAGTAATTTGTTATCTCAGTTTTTTGTTTTTTTTTTGTTTAAAAAGAGCGGAGTTTTACTCTGTTACTTAGGCTGGAGTTGGAGAAACACAGGTCCAGGTTGAGGCTGCAATGAACTATATTAGCCTGCCTCTAGACCCAACCTTCCTAAACCTCCCGAGTAGCTAGGACTAGGCACATGCCACCATGCCTGGCTAATTAAAATTTTTTTTTTTTTTTTTTTTGTAGAGACAGGGTCTCACTATGTTGCCAGGCTGGTCTTGAACTCCGCAGACAGCGTCCTCCTGCCTCAGCCTCCCAAAGTGTTGGGATTACAGGCATGAGCCACTGCACCTGGCCTGTTTTCTCCGTTTTAATGAAGTGAGAAATGCATCTTGATGGGATAACTGCAGGTCAGAGCTCTGGATCAGGATGATATCAAGTGATCTCACACTGAACCAATATAATTTCCACGTGGAACCAAAGACTCACTGGGAGTTTTATGTGGCCTCTGCAGTTTTCTCTTGGATATGTGTATAATTTTCAGTGAGATTTTGAATGGCACCCCAGGTCAGAACGCCCTGTGCTGTAGTGTGACCCTCCTGATCATTGCTCCTTATTCTCCCATGTTTCAGTGAACAAGGGGAGAAGAATTGCCTTCAGTTCCACGTCGTTACTGAAAATGGCCCCCAGCGCTGAGGAGAGGACCACCATACATGAGATGTTTCTCAGCACACTGGATCCAAAGTAAGGATGGTGAGATTCCACGTTGGAAAAACATTTAAACCTTGGCCTTTTTTTTTTTTTTTTTGAGACACAGTTTCTTTCTTGCTACCCAGGCCGGAGTGCAATGGCATGATCTCAGCTCACCACAACCTCTGCCTCCTGGGTTCAAGCAATTCTCCTGCCTCAGCCTCTGAGTGGCTGGGATTACAGGCATGGACCTCCACGCCTGGCTAATTTTGTATTTTTAGTAGAGATGGGGTTTTTCCACATTGGTCAGGCTGCCTGCCTCGGCCTCCCAAACTGCTGGGATTACAGGCGTGAGCCACCACACCCGATCTTTTTTTTTTTTTTGAGACGGAGTCTTACCCTGCCGCCCAGGCTGGAATGCAGTGGCATGATCTTGGCTCACTACAACCTCTGCCTCCCGGGTTCAAGCAATTCTCCCATCTCAGCCTCCCAAGTAGGTGGGATTACGGGTGCCTGTCACCACGCCCAGCTAATTTTTTTTTTTGGTATTTTTAGTAGAGATGGGGGTTTCACCATGTTGGCCAGGCTGGTCTCAAGCTCCTGACCTCAGGTGATCTGCCAGCCTCGGCCTCCCAAAGTGCTGGGATTACAGGCATGAGCCACCGTGCCTGGCCTAAACCTTGGCCTTCTTTAGAGCCACAATTGTCTGAGTGTATTGGGAGTGACTTGCAAATGTTTTTACTTTTCAACAAGAGAACCATGGCATTAACAGGGTTTAATAAATATTCATTTGTATAGGACTATAAGTTTTCGGAGTCGAGTTTTGCCCCCTAATGCAGTGTGGATGGAGAATTCAAAACTGAAGAGTTTGGAAATTTGCCACCCTCAGGTATTATAATTTAGTGAGAAATCTGAATAGGATAGCTTCCATTCATGATATTTGTCCAAGATTTGACACACCTTTAAACTGGCCTTTGTCCTGTGGCATTGTTAATTCCTCTGTTCTGTATACAAAGGTGGCCATAAGTTTGTATTCATTGATATTTATTTATGTCCTGTAGGAGCGGAACATTTTCAATCGGATCTTTGGTGGTTTCCTTATGAGGAAAGCATATGAACTTGGGTGGGCTACTGCCTGTAGCTTTGGGTGAGTTATATGTAAGGCAGTCTTAACTTCTGAGAAGCAATTTATATCACCCCACTGAAATGAAACATTTCAGACCAGTCTGGGTGTGTGTGGGAATATGTTATGTTTTTAAATGAATACCACACTGATACCAGCTGAGTTTGATCTTCATTTTAGAAGGTTGTTTCTGACTTTGTAAGTTCATACATTTGAAAAACCACTGAGAAAATACAGTGATGATATGTAGGAGGGAAAAGATACAGTTATTTTGGCCCTAATCTGCTCACGATGGCATCTCTTACCATTCCTCACTGGTAGGATCTTTTCCCCCTTGTCTAAGTTTATTCTTCATTCATTGTTATTTTGCTTCAGCTAGTTGTTAGGGAAAAAAATTGAGATCATCTGAATTTTGTAGTATACCCCAAATTCTGTCTTTCCCCCCAATAGTGGTTCTCGACCGTTTGTGGTAGCAGTAGATGACATCATGTTTCAGAAACCTGTTGAGGTTGGCTCATTGCTCTTTCTTTCTTCGCAGGTAGGTGTGTGATGAGAGTTGACATACAACTTTTTTTTTCATTTGAGCCTAGAAGTTTCTATATCCAAAAGCCACTGTTTTATGACTGTCTTTTTCCCCTTCCTAATGCAGTTGACTGACTATAGTGTCTATAATCTGTTAGGTATGCTTTACTCAGAATAATTACATTCAAGTCAGAGTACACAGTGAAGTGGCGTCCCTGCAGGAGAAGGAGCATACAACCACCAATGTCTTTCATTTCACGTTCATGTCAGAAAAAGAAGTGCCATTGGTTTTCCCCAAAACATATGGAGGTAAATAGTGATTATTGCTTGTCCCTAACAAAGGGAAGAACTTCTAAGGACATTTTTCTCCTTTTGAATTGTAGGAAGTGTATTGATGCCTGTCAGCACAAAAGCATGTCTTTAGGAGATTTTGCTTTTGAGATTTGGCAGCTCTGAAGACCAAAGATGCCTGTGGCCCCCAGGCAGGCAAGCAGCCACTGGTAGTCAAAACCTGATCCAGCCAAAGGAAGGGGACAGGAGTCATGGCCTGCTCCTTTGGGAATGTGGCACACCCCTGGCCCAACAATGCATCTTGTTCTGTCCCAGTGTTCCCAAGTAGTCTTGTGTTTATATGGTGGCTTTCTAAGGTGTTACAAGTTTCTCCAGGGTTCTCTCTTGTGTTTCAGAGTCCATGTTGTACTTAGATGGGCAGCGGCATTTCAACTCCATGAGTGGCCCAGCGACCGTGAGAAAGGACTACCTTTGGAACCCTAGGAACACCACATTTGTTGAAAACTAGCACTCCACCCAGTGACGTGGTATCTAATGAAGACCTGATCAAGTGTATTGGTTTGAGTGTTGCATCTTATCCTCCATACAGGAGGAGGATGTATTCAGCCTTTAGGATGATCAGAAAAGCAGAAAGAGAGAGTGGCCAGATGGGGCTGAGGGGAGAAAGAATTATTAAACAATAAATACTTTCAAAACAATTTTTAAATTATGAACCTACCATGTTGCCTCCTATCTTCTAAAAAAACAAACAAAAAAAATTGAGAGACTGGGTGCGGTGGCTCATTCCTATAATCCCAGCACTTTGGGAGGCTGAGGCGGGTGGATCATGAGGGTCAGGAGATCAAGACCATCTTGGCCAACATGGTGAAACCCCATCTCTACTAAAAATACAAAAAATTAGCCGGGTATGGTGGCGTGTGCCTGTAGCCCCAGCTACTTGGGAGGATGAGGCAGGAGAATTGCTTGAACCCAGGAGGTGGAGGTTGCATTGAGCTGAGATCGCACCACTGCACTCCAGCCTGGGCGACAGAATGAGACTCTGTCTCAAAAATAAATAATTGAGGATAGCATTGGATTCATTCTTTTCTTACACATGTTGCAACTGTCAGTATACAAGGTTTCCTGCCAGGGTGTTTGGATGCCATTCTTTAAACCTAACCAGTTCCTCTGTGCTGTCTAAATCCCATCAGCCATACATGATTCCTTTGCTTCCCTCTATTTCCCAACTTTTGTTGTCAGAGGGTAGATGAAAAGTTGGGGTGAAGGGATTTAACAAAAGATACTGCATCTGTAAAGATTTGTGGGAAGATTTGGGTCTGAAACCATACCATGAGGAGGTGTGTAGAGATGATCTAGATAAGGAAAAACACAGGACCATTTGGTCATTCTTTCATTCACCGGACAGCTATTTAGCACATTCTGCTGGTGGCTAGGCAGGATATATCTGATTTAAAAAATAGGAACCACAATAATAATAGCTGCTTACGTTTATGGAGCATTGCCATGTGCTAGGTAGGCACCATCCTCAGCACTTGGCAGGTCTGAGCTCCTTTATTTCTTCCAATCAACACTATGAGGCACATTCTGTAACCCCCTCTTAGGGTTAGGCCATTCAGGAAACTGAAGCACAAGAGAGCTTAAGTAACTTGCTCGAGGTCTGACGTGTAACATGTGGAGGTGCTGGGATTCAAAACCAGGCAATGTGGGTCCAGGGCACTCTTGACCAGTACCTGTACTGCTTTCAAGGAATAGAGCAAGAGAGGTCATACCTAATATCACAGTGTCACCTAGGAAGCCCAAGGGAGGCATTCCCGTTAATCTGCCTCCTAGGTGGCAGGGCGTGGTAGCTTATACTTGTAATCCCAGCACTTTGGAGGCCGAGGTGGATGGATCATGAGGTCAGGAGTTCAAGACCAGCCTGGCCAAGATGGTGAAACCCCATTTCTACTAAAAATACAAAAATTAACCGAGCGTGGTGGTGGGTGCCTGTAATCCCAGCTACTCGGGAGGCTGAGGCAGAGAATTGCTTGAACCCGGGAGGCGGAGCTTGCAGTGAGCCGAGATTGTACCACTGCACTCCAGCCTGGGTGACAGAGCGAGACTCCATCTCAAAAAAAACAAAACCCCCAAAAAATCAGCCAAGACCGCTTCTTTTTCAACAGGAAGGTAACTTAGAAAAAAAAATAATCTCTGGGAAAAGTGCTCCCAAGAAGGAAGCAATATTTACTGTGGGTTCTACATTAGTGTTCACAAACTTGGCTCTGCCTCAGAATTAGGTGGAAAGCTTTTTTTTTTTAAGACAGAGTTTTACTCTGTCACCCTGGCTGGAGTGCAGTGGCACGATCTCAGCTCAATGCAACCTCTGCCTCCTGGGTTCAAGCAATTCTCCTGCCTCAGCCTCCTGAGTAGCTGGGATTACAGGTGTCCGCCCCCACGCCTGGCTAATTTTTGTATAGTAGAGACGAGGTTTCACCATGTTGGCCAGGCTGGTCTCGAATTCCTGACCTCAGGTGATCCACCTACCTTGGCCTCCCAAAGTGCTGGGATTACAGGCGTGAGCCACTGCACCCGGCCGGTGGAAAACATTTTTAACAAAAAATTTTTAGGCCAGGCACAGTGGTGGCTCATGCCTATAATGTCAGCACTTTGGGAGACTGAGGTGGGAGGATCGCTTGAGACCAGCCTGGGAAACATAGTGAGACCCTGTCTCTACAAAAAGTTAAAAAATTATCCGAGCATGGTGGTGTGCACCTGTAGTCCCAGTTAGGAGGCTGAGGTGAGTGGATTGCTTGAGTCCAGGAGTTTGAATCTGCAGTGAGCTATGATCATACCACTGCACTCCAGCCTGAGTGACAGAGAAAGACCCTGTCTCAAACAATTTTTTATATTAGTTTATGTAATGTTTATTGAAATCACAGTGTCAACAAGCACCTCCAGCATGAAATAGTCACAGGAGCAAACACAACTATCTCTTGGAAGCATGCAGTTTGACTCATGGAATCAAGTATATGCTGTACTGTAATAACTTGTCTCTCCATGCTGGAATGCCATCCTGACTGAGATTTACCTGGCCCTTCAATACAGCATTTTGCGTATCTACGTATGACATGATGGGGGGTGGCTAACGGGGAGGGATGCACCCTGGGGAGTTTTGTGAATGTGTTAAGTGGAGTTAAGAGACCTACTGCATGCTATTGTATAGATTATATATTATATATTTAACCATTTGCTGCTGTACACTGAAGCTTTTTCTAGTATTTCCTTTTTGCTATTATAAACAATGTTGCAGTAAATATCCTAAATACTCTAAAACATTTGACCCTTAAATTATTCTCTTTGGAAAAATATTAAATGAGATATTTAGGTCAAATAGTAGGCACACGTTGAAGGCTTTGAATATGTATTTCATGTGACCCTTCAGAACAGTTTCACACAATCACTGACACATTAGCAATTTCCCTGAACTTTGCCAATTTTTATCTTTTCTTTTAAAAATATCTTTGCCAGGATATGAACAGACAGTTCTCAAAAGAAGACATTCATACAGCCAACAGACACATGAAAAAATGCTCATCATCACTGGCCATCAGAGAAATGCAAATCAAAACCACAATGAGATACCATCTCACACCAGTTAGAATGGTGATCATTCAAAAGTCAGGAAACAACAGGTGCTGGAGAGGATGTGGAGAAATAGGAACACTTTTACACTGTTGGTGGGATTGTAAACTAGTTCAACCATTATGGAAAACAGTATGGCGATTCCTCAAGGATCTAGAACTAGAAGTACCATATGACCCAGCCATCTCATTACTGGGTATATACCCAAAGGATTATAAATCATGCTGCTATAAAGACACATGCACACTTATGTTTATTGTGGCATTATTCACAATAGCAAAGACTTGGAATCAACCCAAATGTCCATCAGTGACAGACTGGATTAAGAAAATGTGGCACATATACACCATGGAATACTATGCAGCCCTAAAAAAGGATGAGTTTGTGTCCTTTGTAGGGACATGAATGTAGCTGGAAACCATCATTCTTAGCAAACTATCACAAGAACAGAAAACCAAACACCGCATGTTCTCACTCATAGGTGGAAACTGAACAATGAGATCACTTGGACTCGGGAAGGGGAACATCACACACCGGGGCCTATTATGGGGAGGGGGGAGGGGGGAGGGATTGCATTGGGAGTTATACCTGATGTAAATGACGAGTTGATGGGTGCTGACGAGTTGATGGGTGCAGCACGCCAACATGGCACAAGTATACATACATATGTAACAAAACTGCACGTTATGCACATGTACCCTAGAACTTAAAGTATAATTAAAAAAAAAAAAAAGCAAAAAAGAAAAATCTTTGCCATTTTGATAGGTGAAAAATGACATTCTGCTGGATGTGGTGGCTCATAGTTTTGTGGTGGCACTTTGGGAGGCCAAGGCAGGCAGATTGCTTGAGGTCAGGAGTTCAAGACCAGCCTGGGCGACAGGGTGAAAACCTGTTTCTACAAAAATACAAAAATTAGCAAGGTGTTGTAGTCTCGCCAATGCAGCAAAATGTAGCCATCTCTGGTTGTCTGAGATAGTATCCAGAGTTCTTTGTCTCATGGAGCACAAACACAAGGGTGAGGTTGGAGTGAAAGTTTAAGAAGCAAAATAAGAAAGCTCTCCGCTGGGTGCGGTGGCTCACACCTGTAATCCCAGCACTTTGGGAGGTCGAGGTTGGTGGATCACCTGAGGTCCGGAGTTCGAGACCAGCCTGACCAACATGGAGAAATCGTGTCTTTACTAAAAACACAAAATTAATGGGGCGTGGTGGCACATGCCTGTAGTCCCACCTACTCGGGAGGCTGAGGAGAATCCCTCGAACCCGGGAGGCGGAGGTTGTGGTGAGCCGAGATCGCGCCATTGCACTCCAGCCTGGGCAACAAGAGCAAAACTCCATCTCAAAAAAAGGAAAAAAAAAAGAAAAAGAGAAAAAGAAAGCTCTCCGCAGCGGAGAGTGGGGGCCTGAATGGGTTGCCCACTATGAGGCTGGGGTCGGGGGTTTTTGCGGACTGGGAAGGGGAAGGAATTTGCTTAGTCTGTGAGCTGTCTTGGAGGAAGTGAAATTCAGCTTGGCCCGGGACCAATCAGGAGCTGAATTGATGATTCATTGGGGCTACTCAGATTGGCCCGGGACCTATCAGGAGCTGAAGTGAAAGCTTGGCCCGGGACCAATCGCGCTGAAGTAATTCTTAAAGGCCGGGCTCAACATTGGAAAAACGAAAGGGCCCACCGGAGTCGTCGGAGCCCACAGTGTTCATGCCTACAAAAGGAGAAGAAACTTTTTCCTGGGAACCGGATGATTATACAAGAGACAAAGACATTTCTATGTCAGGTCTTGTTCCCTTATCTGAGTGAGCCGGAGGTTTGTGCAAGTTTTTATCTGAGTGGGCTGGAGGTTCTCCGATCTGTGCAGCCGCGGGCTTGTCTCCAGGCACACCACCACCCTGTGGTAGTTCCCTTATCGGTGCCTGCAGCTTGATTTTTATCCCCAGGCTGCTTTTTATGTTATGTGGGGATGAGGCACTGACCCGTGGGTTGGGGGCTCTTTGGGGACCCTCCCCTTGCTGTCTACCTAAGGAAAGCTAGCTAACTCCTCTCAGCGTGATGGTGCACACCTGTAGTTCCAGCTACTCAGGAGGCTGAACTGGGAGCATCGCTTGAGTCCAGGAATTTGAGGTTGTAGTAAGCCAAGATCACGCCACTGCACTCCAGCCTGGGCAACAAGTGAAACCCTGTCTCAAAACAAACAAACAAACAAAGCAAAAACAAAACCCCCTGGCATTTGTTAATTGCCTTTCTTTGAATTCTACTGAGATTGAAATTAAATTGCTTATTGTCTTTTTTGTCTTTTTGTTAAATTGTTCACGTAATTTTGGATACCAGAATCTTCACCCCAAATCTGGCATCTACCAATACAGATATAAAAGCTAGAGGTTTTTATTTTTAATACAGGACTTTAAGAAGATGAGATGAAGCAAACTAAAGGATACACACTAGGTTCTGGATTATTAGTGTTATGTCCCTCTCAAAGAATAAAGGAGAATTTTTGGCCGGGCACGGTGGCTTCGTCTGTAATCCCAACACTTTGGGAGGCCGAGGTGGGTGGATCACCTGCAGTCAGGAGTTCAAGACCAGCCTGGCCAACATGGTGAAACCCCATCTTTAACAAAAATACAAAAATTAGCTGGGCATGATGGCAGGTGCCTGTAATCCCAGCTACTCAGGGGGCTGAGGCAGGAGAATCGCTTGAACCTGGGAGGCGGAGATTGCAGTGAGCCGACATTGCACCATTGCACTCCAGCCCGGGCGACAGAGCGAGACTGCGTCTGAAAAGTTAAAGGAGAATTTTTAACCAGGACCAGCACTGCTAAGTTCTACCATACATCTTCCTCATGTGAGTTGGACATTGTTTTATATTAAATAGTCTGTGCTGAGATCCCAGTTTTACTTTATTTATTACCAAGTTCTTAGTTTTCGCCTCCATACTTCTTCAATGTGTAGTCTTTGAGGATGGTGTCTTTACCACTGGTTTCTTTAGAAGAGTTTACTTCATTCTAGTATGCTTTGCACTGTGTTGGGCATGTCCATGTGATTCTGTGGCAACCCAAATCTTCTGTCAACATGTTCCATTTGATGCCTGTGTTTGCTCTGATCCGATCTGCTTTCTTTCACCTCTTTGAATAGAGCCAAGCACTTGACTCCTGGAGAACTGAACGTTCACCTAACTCCCCTGGGATTTCAACATTTTTCTTTTTCTTTTCAATTAGTTTGTGCAGTTTATCTTTCTAAAGATGTACTTGATTCTGTGGGATGGCTGGGCTCAACTGGGAGATTCTTCTTTTCCATGTGGCATTAGCTGAGGTCACTCAGCTCTGTTCATCTGGGGCTGGGCCATCTGGTGCCTCAGCTGGGGTGGCTGAGGTGGCTAGCTACCAGGCTGGTTGGATTTCTTTTCTTTTCTTTTTTGAGACAGAGTCTTGTTCTGTCACCCAGGCTGGAGTGCATTGGTACGATCTCAGCTCACTGTAGCCTCCAACTGCCGGGTTCAAGTGATTCTCCTACCTTAGCCTCCCAAGTAGCTGGGATTACAGGCATGAGCCACTGTGCCCACTCGGCCTTGGATTTCTTAAATGGTGACTTGAGGACTCTAAGAGCAGCCAGATTTCCAGGTCTTAACCACACCACCCTCCTTCCTCTCAAAGCCATTTTCATGGCGGGATCAGTGGCGTCACTGAAGGTGGTAAGGATGAGTACTGGGAAAAGGCCACTGATTGGATGATTAAGACGTCCCTATTAAAAAGAAACAGTTTCAGCCAGGCACAGTAGCTCATACCTGTAATCCCAGCATTTAGGGAAGCTGAGGCAGGAGGATTGCTTGAGGCCAGGAGTTCAAGACCAGCCTGGCAACATAGTGAGACCCTATCTCTACAGAAAATAAAATATTAGCCGGTTGTGGTGGCACGTGCCTGTAGTCCCAGCTACTTGGAAGACTGAGGCGGAATGATTGTTTGAGCCCAGGAGTTCGAGGCTGCAATGAGCTGTGATAGCACCACTGCACTCCAGAGTGAGACAACAGAGTGAGACCCTATCTCTAAAAAAATAGTAAGTGCCGGGCGCAGTGGCTCACGCCTGTAATCCCAGCACTTTGGGAGGCCAAGGTGGGTGGATAACTTTAGGTCAGGAGTTCGAGACCAGCCTGGCCAGCATGGTGAAACGTCTCAGTACTTGGAGAGGCTGAGGTTGGTGGATTGCTTGAGTCCAGGAGTTTGAAACCAGCCTGGGCAACACAGTGAAACCCTGTCTCTACAAAAAAATAGAAAAATTAGCTGGGCCTGGTGGTGTGCATCTGTAGTCTCAGCTACTTGGGAGGCTGAGGTGGGAGAATTGCTTGAACCCAGAGGCAGAGGCTGTAGTGAGCCAAGATCGTGCCACTGCACTGCACTCCAGCCTGGGCAACAGAGGGAGACCCTGTCTAAAAAAAAAAAAAAAAGTAATCATATAATTTTTATATGTGGCTAACACATATGTGTCAGGCACTGTACTAATGACATTAAAATGTATACTCTCATTTAATCTTTACAGTAATTCTTTGAGATCAATACTATTATTACCCACATTTCGCAGATGAGGAAACAGGCTTAGGGAAGGTAACTTCCTAAAGCCTAACTTGTAACTATATAACTGGGAGAGGCGAGACTAGGTCTAGAATTTTGGTCCTTTACCACATTTCTGACATATTTTCTCAGCTGTTATAGTAAAGGGTTAACTAATGCCATATATATATATGGATCAGAATGCAGTCAAGTCTCAACCATAAGAATGAATGATGGCTGAAATATTCTGGGCATTTGGTTTATTTCCTCTTAGAATAAAACTTTTGCTACAATTGTGATCGACTCTCTAAATGTACTTGTGTTTTCCTTTTTTTTTTTTTTTGAGATGGAGTCTTACTCTGTCGCCCAGGCTGGAGTGCAGTGGCATGATCTCAGCTCACTGCAACCTCCGCCTCCTGAGTTCAAACAATTCTACCTCAGCCTCCCGAGTAGCTGGGAGTACGGGCACCCGCAACCACGCCCAACTGATTTTTGTAGTTTTAGTAGAGACTGGGGTTTCACCATGTTGGCCAGGCTAGTCTCAAACTCCTGACCTCAGGTAATCTGACCTCTGCCTCGCCTCCCAAAGTGCTGAGATTACAGGTGTGAGCCACCGCGCCCAGCTGACTTGTGTTTTCTTTCCCTTCTGTTGGCACCAAATCATGAATTTACTATAAAATAGGAAACAGAAAAGAGGAGTTAAATGAAGAGATTAGGGCCAGACGTGGTGGCTCATGTCTGTAATCCTAGCACTTTGGGAGGCTGAGGTGGGCGGATCTCTGGAGCCCAGGAGTTCAAGACCTCCTGGCCAACATGGCAAAACCCATCTCCACAAAAAATGAAAAAACTAGTCAGGCATGGTGACACGCACATGTGGTCCCAGCTACTTGGAAGGCTGAGGCAGGGTAATTGCTTTAACCTGGGAGGCGAAGGCTGCAGTGAGCCAAGATTGCGCCACTGCACTCCAGCCTGGGCGACAGAGCGAGACTCTGACTCAAAATAATAATATATATATATTGTCCGGGCACGGTGGCTCATGCCTGTAATCCCAGCATTTTGGGAGGCCGAGGTGGGTGGATCACGAGGTCAGGAGTTCTAGACCAGCCTGACTAACATGGTGAAACCCCGTCTCTACTAAAAATACATATTAGCCGGGTGTGGTGGCGCCTGCCTGTAATCCCAGCTACTCAGGAGGCTGAGGCAGGAGAATTGCTTGAACTCGGGAGGTGGAGGTTGCAGTGAGCCGAGATCGCACCACTGCACTCCAGCCTGGGTGACAGAGTGAGACTTTGTCTCATAAAAAAATATATAAAATATATGTATTATATATATACATTTCTATATATATGGGCTTGAAATTAGTGGGACTTGACTAACTATGGGCTTGAAATTAGTGGGACATAAAAATGAGTGGGCTTGAATATTTAAAAAAAGAAAAAAACATCAGAATGCGTCATGCATAGTAACGTTAAGTGTTGTGTGACATGTATGCTCATGGTACACACATCTATGTGAGTACTACGTCACAATGTAAAATGTACTTCTATGTGGGTTATGGTTAAAAAGTTTGACTTTCCATCATGGATGGAAGGAGTATACTTGGTATAAGTTAACATACCTGCTTAAGTTGTGCTTAGTTTTAAATTGTTCTGAATTTCTAAGTTATTTTCCTGTTTTTTAATAAATTAAATTTGTAAAAAAAATTCGTTCGACAGTTGTTGCTCTTTTAGTTTAGTCTGAAAGGCACCTCCCACACCCCCCCTGCCCCCGCGCTGGCGTTGCAAGTGGCTGTTTGATTTCTGTGGGCTGGGTGCCATCTTGTGGCCTTTGTGTTACAGTGTAGTGTATTCCCTTTAACGCAACTTGGAAATCCTGTTTCTGATGTCCAGAGTGAACTGTCCAAATTACCAGAGCTTGAAGTGAATTAAATCAAGACTACAGATTCCATTCTTTTTTTTTTTGTTTTATTTGAGACAGGGTCTCGCTCTGTCACCCAGGCTGGAGTGCAGTGGCTCGATCACGGCTCACTGCAGCCTGGACCTCCTGGGCTCAAGTGATCTTCCCACCTCAGCCTCCCAAATAGCTGGGACCACAGGCTCACACCACCAGGCCTGGCTATTTTTAACAATTTTTTGTAGAGTTGGGGTCTCACTCTGTTGCCCAGGCTGGTCTCAGACTCCTGGGCTCCAGTGATCCTTCTGCCCTGGTCTCCCAAAGTGCTGGGATTACAGACATGAACCCCTGCACCCAGCCTTGATTCAATTCTTAAAATTTCCATCTGGCCTTAGCCCCACATTAGACCCCTAACCCTAGCCAATTAACTCTAAAGTATGTGCCATTTCCTGGTAGATAATCATGAAAGAGGAAGACCAGTCAGTGCTTGGTCTCTTGACGTTGGGTGATAAGTACTGTCTTCTTCTGTAAGGGCGATTTGCAGGTGGTATGGCCTTCAGTGGAGAAATGGGAAATGGGTGTATACCTCCTCTTCCCTGTGAAACGTTCCCTCATTCCGTCCCTGATTTTTCTTGTGGTTGTTTGTGCTCACCATAGAACCTCCACAGGAGTTGGTGTTTTTAGCACTTATTCCACTGTATTGCAATTCCTTTTTTAAATTTTTATTTATTTATTTGAGACAGGGTCTTACTCTGTTACCCAGGCTGGAGTGCAGTGGTGTGATCATGGCTCACTGCAGCCTCAACTACCCCGGGGCTCCAGAGAGCCTCCTGCCTCAGCCTCCTGAGTAGCTGGGACTACAGGCGTGCACCACCACGCCTGGCTAATTTTTAAATTTTTTGTGGAGACAGAGTTTCGCTATGTTGCCCAGGCTGATCTTGAACTCCTGGGCTCAAGTGATCCGCCCGCCTCGGCCTCCCAAAGTGTTGGTATTACAGGTGTAAGCCTCTGTGCCTGGCCATAATTCCTTTTCTTACATGCTTATTTCACTTATGAGACTGTGGGCTTCTTGAGGGAAGGAATTGTATCAGATCTTTTTATTCCTATTGTCTAGCAAAGTCCCTTGCATATATTTAGGTAATAAATGTATTTCGTGTAAACAAATGTACGATTTAGGTGAATTTGTGTGTTCGAGTTGGTTTTTGAATTTGTTAATTTAAAAAATTGTAAGCTTAAGACTCAGGAAGGAGGCTCTTTTAAAATATATTTTTGGGCTGGAAACGGTGGCTCACACCTGTAATCCCAGCACTTTGGGTGGCTGAGGCGGACCATTCACTTGAGGTCAGCCTGGCTAACATGGTGAAACCCTGCCTCTACTAAAAATACAAAAATTAGCCAGACGGGGTGGTGCCCGCCTGTAATCCCAGCTACTTGAGAGGCTGAGGCAGGAGAATTGCTTGAACCTGGGAGGCAGAGGCTGCAGTGAGCAGAGATCGTGCCGCTGCACTCCAGCCGGTCTCAAAATAAATAAATAAAATATATTTTTAGCATTTTACATAAATGTACAATATTATGCTAAAATTGTTATGTTAGTAATAGGATTGGTAAAAATTGCTTTGCTATCTGAAACTAAATACATAGTAACTATGATAAACATTTTCTTTTCTTTTTAAAAGCTAGGTAAAAAATATAATGAATTTATAGAAGCGGCTGTGTGTGTATGTGTGTGTGTGTGCATATATATATGAGATATCATTATATATATATAGCTTTTTGTCCATGGTTCCTGGCTGATAACTCCCATAGCCCTTGTTATTTCCTAAGGGATTAAACAATAAGCATATCTTTTGTTAAAGCGTTTGTCGTTTAGTCCTTGGTTCCTGAAGCAGCTTTGGAAGTGCTTCAGAGCGATCAAAGGAAAAGACCGTCTTTGGTTTTAATGCGCGGGTGCTGTAGGCCTCAGAAGCAGGGCTCGGAAAACAGTCTCTCCCTCTGACCTTCTCATACCCTCCTTTTTCACCTGCTCCTTTGTCTCTCCGAGGCAGGCCATAGAAACTGAAAATATAATCTGCCCCCACCTTTATATCTTGGAGCTGGACGTAAAGAAATTCTCTGACCTACCTTGTCTGATTGAAGGTCATAAGACCCTCATTTTAGAAAGGGTCTTGCCCTCTACCCAGGAGGAAGGAGTGTTGTACAGAGAGGCCAAGAGGAATCTGGACAGGCCTTACTAGGATTCCCCACTCAGTCTATTAGCATTAGATCATGCCCTTTTTGTCCAATCACGTTTGGCACTTGATCTTAGCCAAAATGCCAAGAAGCGATCCAATCCCATTTTGACGGGGTTGTCCATGCTTCAATCATCCCTATCCAATGAAGTCTCCA
Organism: Papio anubis; assembly: GCF_008728515.1. Classification (NCBI taxonomy): domain Eukaryota; kingdom Metazoa; phylum Chordata; class Mammalia; order Primates; family Cercopithecidae; genus Papio; species Papio anubis. The sequence continues at coordinate 121,728,964 of NC_044996.1, forward strand.
TAAAAGGCCCAAGAGGACCAGGTACGCAGAGCTTCTGGACAGCTGAACTGGTGAAGGCTTGCAGGAAGGTGAACAAGAATTCACCCGTGTGCTGGTGTGATGGTGTACCCCAACTCCATGGGAACGGAAGCTCCTGTGCTCAGGACCCTTCCAGACCTCACCTTATGTGCCTCTTCATCTGGCTGTTTATTCGTATCCTTCAAAATATCCTTCATAAGAAACTGGTAAGTGTAAGTAGGCATTTCCCTGAGTTTTGTGAGCTGCTCTAACAAGTGAATTGAGCCTAAAGAGGGGGTCATGGGAACCCCAACTTGAAGTCAGTCGGTCAGAAGTTCCAGAGGCCTGTACTTGGGAGCTGGTGTCTGAAGTGGGGCAGTCTTGTGGGACTGAGCCCTCAACCTGTGGGCTCTGATGCTATATCCAGGTGGACAGCATCAGATTTGAATTGAATCAGAAGATTCCTGGCTGGTATCCACTGCAGAACTGATTGCTTGCCTGTTGGTGGGGAAAATCCCTACACATTTGGTCACAGAAGTCTTCTGTATTGGTTGCTGTTGTGTGAGAACAGAGGAAAAACAGTTTTTCTTTCTTTCTTTTTTTTTTTTTTTCTTGAGACAGGGTCTTGCTCTCTCGCCCAGGCTGGAGTGCAGTGGTGCAATCATAGCTCACTGAGGGCTTGACCTTTCGGGCTTAAGTGATCCTCCTGCCTTAGATTCAGGAACAGCTGCGACTACAAGTACAGGACACCACGTATGGCTAATTTTTGTACTTTTTGTAGAGGTGAGGTCTCACCATATCGTCCAGGCGGGTCTCAAATTCCTGGGCTCAAGTGACCTTCCTGCCTCGGCCTCCCAAAGTGCTGGGATTATAGGCATGAGCCACTGTACCCAGCTGTGAAAGTTTTCTGACCCTCTATATATGTATGAGTATATATAGACACACAAATACATAGATATGTGTATATATATTCACCCACACCACAGAGACCTTTATGAAACTTTTTTTTTGAGAGAGAGTCTCGTTCTGTCACCAAAGTTGGAGTGCAGTGACACAGTCTCGGCTCACTGCAACCTCCGCCTCCTGGGTTTAAGCGAGCACGTGTGGCTAATTTTTGTATTTTTAGTAGAGACGTGGTTTCACCATGTTGGCCAGGCTGATCTCGAGCTCCTGACCTCAAAAGATTCACCCGCCTCGGCCTCCCGAAGTGCTGGGATTACAGGTGTGAACCACCACACCCAGCCTATGAAATGATTTACCTGAAACACACATTTTGTTACATCTTATATATTAATAACCTTGTATTCAAAGATTTCTCAGTGACATAGTGTTGTCACAAAGTTCATAGGGGGGTTAGGATACCAAAATATCATTAAATAATTAAATAGTAGTTAATGTGTTTGAGAACAAAATATACAACCTGGAAACCTAGTGACAGATGGGAAGTTTAGGGTGTAGGGTTAGATGAGTTCTTGGACAGAGAAGAGACAGTGGGGTTGTGGTGGCGAGGGCGTGAGGAATGATCTCTTGTGTGAGATTCTAGGGACTAAGAAATCCCTGAAAGAGCTGTCCACCATGATCACTGGAAACTTCAGAACACTGGCCAAGCTTAACTGCGAAATATTTAACAGAAGACTAGAAATTTTTGTATAGTAGAGACGAGGTTTCACCATGTTGGCCAGGCTGGTCTCGAACTCCTGATCTGAGGTGATCCACCTGCCTAGGCCTCCCATAGTGCTGGGATTACAGGTGTGTGCCACCGCGGCCAGTCGGTCACCTATTTATTTACTTTTTTTTTTTTTTTGAGACGGAGTTTCAGTCTTGTCACCCAGGCTGGAGTGCAATGGCATGATCTCGGCTCACTGCAACCTCTGCCTCCCAGGTTCAATGGATTCTCCTGCCTCAGTCTCCTGAGTAGCTGGGATTACAGGTGTCTGCCACCACACCCGGCTAATTTTTGTATTTTTAGTAGAGACAGGATTTCTCCATGTTGGTCAGACTGGTCTCAAACTCCTGACCTCAGGTGATCTGCCTGCTTTGGCCTCCCAAAGTGCTGGGATTATAGGCGTGAGCCACTGCACATGGCCTCCTATTTATTTACTATTATTATTATTATTTTTTGAGACAGAGTCTCACTCTGTTGCCAAGACTGGAGTCCAGTGGCGTGTTCTCGGCTCACTGCAACCTCCGCCTCCTGGGTTCAAGCAATTCTCCTGCCTCAGCCTCCCCGGTAGTTGGGATTATAGGCATCCACCACCATGCCCAGCTAATTTTTGTGTTTTTAGTAGAGAGAGGGTTTCACCATGTTGGCCAGGCTGGTCTCAAACTCCTGACCTCAGGTGATCTGCCCGCCTCAGCCTCCCAAAGTGCTGGGATTATAGGCGTGAGCTACCGCATCCGGCCTTATTTACTATTTTTTAAATGTTTGTGGGCAGGTCATCTCTTGATCTATTATTTTGGGTAAGCTCCTACTGTTGTGGCATTGTTCTGACCTCCTGCTGTACAGGCAGCTACTAAATGATATGGGTCTCCTCCTTTCCTTAGTCTCTAGAATGGGTTTTCTCAGCATTGCCACAATTAACATCTTGGAGCAGATAATTCTTTGTTGTGGGACTGTCCTGTGCATTGTAGGATGTTTAGCAGCACCCCTGGCCTCTACCCACCAGATGCCAGTGGTGTTTTCAGTTTTGGTAATAAGAACATCCCACATATTGCCATGTCCCCTGATGGCAAAATCTCCATCCCTCCCCGTTGAGAAGCACTGCTTTAGATTTGGTAGGTCAGTATCTTCTGGGACTAGGTCTCTAGTAGCTGCATCCTGGTTAGGCCCAGGGTCCATCCTCTCCAGGAGGGCAGGGGACTATCCTTTCTCAACTCTTTTTCCAGTCTTGTAAATGGCCACATGAGACCATCTTTAAGATGTAAGCTTGGACTTATGGACTTTCAGAAGTCAGCTCTTCGAAGGGATAGTTTATAAAAGGCACTGACAAAAGGGGTGTATTTAGTGCTATTTTATTCAGAGGCTATTTATATCACCCAGTTAATATGAAAAGTGGTGAGAGGCCAGGCGCTGTGGCCCACACCTGTAATCCCAGCACTTTGGGATGCCGAGGTGGGCAGATCACTTGAGGTCAGAAGTTCGACACCAGCCTGAGCAACATGGTGAAACCCCATCTCTACTAAAAATACAAAAATTGGCCAGGCGTGGAGGCACATGCGTGTAATCCCAGATATTTGGGAGGCTGAGGCAGGAGAATCGCTGGAACCTGGGAGGTAGAGGTTGCAGTGAGCTGAAATCGTGCCACTGCACTCCAGCTTGGGTGACAGAGTGAGACTGTCTCAAAAAAAAAAAAAAAAAAGTGGCAAGTCAGGGTATGTATCTTCACTTACTTGTGAGTACCAAGATACTACTATTCTATCAGCACCCGCTTCAGTAATCAAATACTGAGCTCCTCGGTGGCAGAAATTTGTTATTTGGTCATTGATATATGCCAAGTGTTTAGATGCTCAATAGTTGCTGAATGTTGAATGAAACATTAATGACTGGTTTTTTTGAGTGGACCTACAAATAGCTCTCCTTGTAAACGATACTAAAATAAACAGGAGGCTAGAAAACCTCCAAAAAATGGAAACTATTAATCAAGAAGATGCTGGTGCATGCTTGTAGTCCCAGCGACTTGGGAGGCTGAGGCAGGAGGATCGCTTGAGGCCAGGAATTTGACGCTGCAGTGAGCCATGATTATGCCACTGCATTCCAGCCTGGAGTGTATGTGTATGAATATATACAGACACATAAATACATTGATGTCAGAGTGAGACCCTCTTAAAAAAAGGGATACCAGCTTATTTCATGAGTAAAACATTTGTACTTTTTAGATTGGAAGGAGGAAATCTGCATATAGAATTCCAATTGTATTGGGCCTATTGACAAGGTTATCACAAACCTGTTTAGATATCAAAGTACTAGCAGTCTTCAACTTTACTAATAGATTGGTTTATAAAATGTAAACTGTAAATTAGCATTAGAACATACTCTGCTATAGAAAAAGGTTATAAATGGCAGCTGGATTCCCATGTATCTACAAATCACCCACCATTTGTGACAGAACTCTATTTCAGCCAGAAGCCCAGTAATTCCCCCACCACTTCTAGTGATGGCCTTTCCCCAGGAGAAGGGCTTTTTGTATTAAGAGAGGGGATGGCTGGGCACAGGGGCTCATGCATCTTCCCACACTTTGGGAGGCCGAGGCAGGTGGATTGCTTAGGCTCAGGAGTTCAAGACCAGCCTGGGCCACATGGTGAAACCCCGTCTCTACAAAAAACATAAAAATTAGCTGGGCATGGTGGTGCATGCCTATAGTCCCAGCTGCTTGGGGGGCTGAGGTGGGAGGATTGCCTGAGCCCAGGAGGTTGAGGCTGCAGTAAGCTGTGACCATATCAATGTACTCCAGCCTGGGTGACAGAGTGACACACTGTCTCAGACACAAAACAAAACAAAACAAAGAGATTAGCAGATTAGCATGGAAGACAGATAGCAAGAAGTTAATTTTCCTGGGTACCTGGTCTCTTAACTATGTGGCATGTCTACAGATAATGACAATAAAGTAATTGCCATATTGGGGTGGCAAATGGGGTGATGAAGTAGCACTGGAGTTCAGGTTTGTATATGGTCATTTGTTAAGAGTTAGTTATATGTATTTAAGGATTCAAATTTTGTTAAACTAAATATAAATATCTAACTTGTTATTTATAAATTTGGTACAAGCTGAAGATGTAAATTTAGAGATGGGGGCGGGGGCAAAAGGCTTTATGTTATTACAGAGCAGTGGGCCATGGGGCCAGCTATTCCTATTACTGTGGAAGGTGAGTGTGCTCACAACGTGTTCTTTACCGCTACCCTCAAAGCTATGGAAAGGTGAGCCACAGTAGAGTGTTAAGAACTCAGAAACTAGAATTAGCCTGTCTGGGTGCAAGGTCGGATTTTTGCCTTTGCTAGCTAGCTATGTGACTGTGGGTAAGTAATTTACCTGCACTTCAGTTTCCTCATCTCTAAAATAAAGAACTCAATGAGTTGCTGTGAGGATTAAATAATGCCCCTAACCTGCTTAACACAATGCCTGGCACATGGCATATACTCCATAAATATCATTATTGCTGTTACTCAGTTTGATTCAATCTCCCATTTCTTCCTTTGGAAAGACAGAAAATAACTGCTTGTCTTTTGACATCAGTGTCTAACGCTAACGCTAAATATCTTTGGACTCTGAAGTGGATCTTTATATTCTCCAAGAAATTACTACTGCAACACAATGTGGTAACGAAACCGTGAACTTTATTGAGAACTTTCAAGCATCATAACTTGAAGAAGTATTTCTCAATTCAGTTTATCGAAATACTTCAGCTTTCCAGCTGGATCTGGGATTATCTGTTAAAACACAACAAAAAAAGGAAATTATTCATTTTAAATAAACATAATGAGTAGTCTGACATTAGTTGCCCATGCCTTGAGTAAAAATTATTTTTGTATATCAGATTGTATATTTAGAAAAAAATGAGATTTGTCCTACCTACTAATTTCGGCTATTCCAAAAGACAAATATTTTTATGTATTTTTTGTGAATAAATTAACATCTGTACTCAAGCACCCGAAAACTTACTTACAGCTCTTCTCTTGGCCACCAGGCTTTCATGGCATCTTCAGGTTTGATCTAATTAAGTCAAACACATTTAGAGAGCATGGCTACAGATGTTAATGTACTTTAAAAATCATCTGCTGCTAAAATGATGGTATGCCACAATTATCTGAAAAGGAGGCAGGTGTTCACTATGGGCTTACTAAAGTCCAGAATACAACTTTTAAATCTCAAGCTGCAAAGTAAAAAAAACAAACAAACAAACAAACAAAAAAAAAACAAAAAAAACCCCACCCAAACTCAAATACATCAAGCACTACTGTCAATAGTTAATGAATACTGTTGTGTTCCCTCCAAGAGCATCATAGCCTTAGAAACCTGTTAGACTTAAAAAAATTTCCAGGCCGGGCGCGGTGGCTCACGCCTGTAATCCCAGCACTTTGGGAGGCCGAGGCGGGTGGATCACGAGGTCAGGAGATCGAGACCATCCTGGCTAACACGGTGAAAGCCTGTCTCTACTAAAAATACAAACAATTAGCCGGGTGTGGTGGCGGGCGCCTGTAGTCCCAGCTACTCGAGAGGCTGAGGCAGGAGAATGGCATGAACCTGGGAGGCGGAGCTTGCAGTGAGCCGAGATCCTGCCACTGCACTCCAGCCTGGGTGACAGAGCAAGACTCCGCCTCAAAAAAAAAAAAAAAAATTCCAATATATTTTGACCTCACATTAACTATGTTACTTGCTAGTTATAGGTAAAGTACATCTATCTTTATATATATATAAACAACTTATTGTAACTTTTGTAATTGACTGACTCTGAATCAATTTCTGATGGGTTTGCACAACAGGTTTGCCTTTGAGGTCAAAGTTAATGTTACAATAGCAAACTTACTCATCTCTATGTTGATCTGATGGATCTCAAAGGGGATTTGAAATTATACATTAAAGGTACTTTGAACACTAGGTACCTTAAAAGTATAAATCAGTCAGGTTAGTTTGCATTTGTTGATTATGAGGCTTATAGAAAGAAATACAAATCAGAAGCTGCTGGCTTAAGCAGCAGCTTAAGGAGCCTTAAAAAGCATTTCAGACACATCTTCAAGGTAGGGGGCACTTCCCCCTGGAGGTGCAGCAAAACCATCTGTGACTGATGAATAACATCTCCAATCACAGGCATGTGCTAGGTGTCCAAGTTCCCAGAGATCGGTGAGAGCTCCCAAGAAGTACAATTTAACTCTGAAAGGTATTACAGGATGAGTACCGGACATTTCAGAAAACATGTTGACTATTTAAATGATTAACTTTTGGGGGCCACAAATCTCTGAGAATCTGATGAAAACTATGGATTCTCCCTCCAGAAGAATGCATACGTGTTATCACATACTGTGGTGGTCATTCTTTTGAATTTTATTTTTGATCGACAAATAATAGTTGTATATATTTATGTGTTTGGATATTCTTTCAACAGACTTGCTATATGGAAACTATTCAAATTAGGCAGTATTTATTAGTGAACAACACAGCCGAAGTCCCTGCCCTTGGAGTTACATCCTAATTCTAATTTTAGGTTGCGGTAATAAATGCTTTTACAAATAGGTTGGTTGGGCCAGGTGTGGTGCCTCATGCCTGTAATCCCAGCACTTTGGGAGGCTGAGGTGGGTGGATCACTTGAGGTCAGGAGTTTGAGACCAGCCTGGCCAACATGGTGAAACCCTGTCTCTACTAAAAATACAAAAATTAGCCAGGTGTGGTACTGCACGCCTGTAATCCCAGTTCCTTGGGAGGCTGAGGCTGGAGAGTCGCTTGAACCTGGGAGGTGGAGGTTGCAGTGAGCCAAGATCAGGCCACTGCACTCGAGCCTGGGTGACAGAGTGAGACTCCGTCTAAAAAAAAAAAAAAAAAAAAAAAAGTTGGTTGGAGGATGTGTAGGGTGGGGATAAAGTGGTGAGGAAAGACTTCTAAGATGATATTTGAACAAAAATGTGAGCAAAGAGAGGGAACTAGTCATGCAGATGGAGTACAGAAAGAACGGCAAGGGCAAAGGCCCTGAGGCAAGAATCAGCTTAGCAAGTTCAAGGACCAGAAAGGGGCACACTTGAGGTTAGAGCGCAAATTTCTACCAGTGGTTATCTATGGCTAATGGTACTTCTCTTTGGTTTGCTAAGGAAGGAAGTCTTAGGAGTCTATATTTTTCTATTACCCAAAGATAATGATTTCTTCCTCTAATGCTCTAGTATCTCCCAATTTCCTAACTGCAGCTTGTGTAAAACTCTTGATTTTTAGAAGATAAACATATTCTTCCTAAAAAGGTTCAAGCAAGTTTCTAAATTGTATTTTGGCAGAAGAGTACTTCAGGGATTGTCTATAAATTATACAGCCTCCTGGCTGGGAGCAGTGGCTCATGCCTGTAATCCCAGCACTTTGGGAGGCTGAGGAGGGTGGATCACTTGAGGCCAGGAGTTTGAGGCCATCCTGGACAACATGGAGAAACCCTGTCTTTACCAAAAAATACAAAAATTAGCTGGGTGTGGTGGTGCAGGCTTGTAGTCCCAGCTACTTGGGGGGCTGAGGCATGAGAATTGCATGAACCCTGGAGGCAGAGGCTGCACTGAGTCCAGATCATGCCACTGCCCTCCAGTCTGGGCGACAGAGCAACACTTGTCTCAAAAAAAAAAAAAAAAAAAAAAAAAAATTTTTACAGCCTCCTAAATGAAAGAATATATGTGTTTCAATCTCTTCTTTCTTCATGACAAGGAGAGAATCATTATCTTCAGTATTAATTGAGCTAGATTTTCTCAAAACTTCTTACTATGCATAGAAAGGTTTTGTTTGTGACTGTTTTCTTTGTCCAGAATACAGGAAGAAATTTGATACATGACCTATAAGACTTCTGAATTATTCTACCAAGTCTCCCCTCTGCCCTTTTTTTTTGGAATGGTGTATTTATCTGTATACTTGGCTTTAAAGTTCACAGCATCACGCCCCATATTCTGCTTTCTCCAGTTTCAGCTACTCTTCCTACAGGCCAAAGAATGTCTGTACTCTGATTTCTGCTTAGCAATGTTTACTTCATTTACAAAATCAAGACAGTTCTAGTAACAAGGAAAGATTATTCTAAGGTTAGCATGTTTTTTTTTTTTTTTTTTTTTGACTCTAACCATCAACTCAACAATAAAAAATATATATATACTTACAGTTTCACTACCAGGTTTCCAGCCAGCAGGGCAGACTAAAAGAAACAAAAAGAGGCAGAAGACATTTTAAAAACAGAATTCAGTTACCTCCAGCAACTGACTTTTTCTGTTTCTACATGAGACTGAAGTTAACAGAATATACTAATAAGAACATTTCCAGACCACCGAGCACATGACTTCTATTAGCCTCCTGTTCACACCAAGGAATTTTAGTCATGAAGCTTATCAGCAGGCAGCTAATCTATTTTCATTTTTAGCAATTGTGTTTAGTTACATTAAAAATATAAGAAATCGAGTTGATTGGCCCTCTAATACAGTTGGAAAGTTTGGGAATCTGGTGAGCTGGAAGGCCTAGGCATGGCAAAAATTCCTCCAAATTTACATAAACTTCCAGTTAGCTTGTTTGCCATGTTTCCTGCAGTACTTTGTACTGATGACATGATTCACTATTTGTCAAAAGAGACTTTAGAATGCATCCTGACTCAGTGACTCAGTGACATTTTTAAAAGGAATATGTGTTCTATTTTAGCAAAATGATGAACTTGTAGATTACAAATGTGATACTGAATAAGCCCAGAGATTACATTATTATACTTCATCTTAGCTGAAAGGCAGAAAAGTGATCAAGGATTATTTAAAGGCTAAATTCAATAATACAAACAGGCAAATGAAAACTACATCACTAAATATTGCCAGATTGACACATTCTAAGCTTGCAGAAACGTAATTTTAAAAATTGCAGTAGCAGAAACTTTTCTGAGTTTTATCAAAAAGGACTATGCAAATAGTGAATATTTTTGCATCTTATTTAGTAAGCAGAATACATTAGTTTTATACACACACACACACATATATACACATATATATTTGATTTTTAGTAGAGGTGAGGTTTCACTGGGTTGCCCAGGCTGGTCTCGAATTCCTGAGCTCAAGCAATCTTCCCACCTTGGCCTCCCAAAATGCTGGGATTTCAGACATAAGCCACCATGCCTGGCCTGATACTTTGTTAAAGCACTTTAAATTATAATTTGGTCTGTTAAAAAGATCTGCTAATAATTTGTAAATAATCAGAAAACTGTGGAAATATCCAAATTACTTTTATGATAAGAAACCAAACGAATTATGTTATCTTTCAAACTAAAAAATCAAAAGGTTAGAAAGGAAAGGTACCTTCTCCATGTTTGTCAGTGTACTGGAATGCTTGAACCAAACGTAGTGTCTCATCCACTGATCTACCCACAGGAAGATCATTCAGAGTAATTTGTCTTAGGATTCCTTTGTCATCAATAATGAAGAGACCTCTGTAAGAGAAGAATGGTAGAGGTGAGGCCATTTCTTCTATGTATTGTGAATTCCTACACCATCCACACAGAAGGATGCTATACAGAACAAACACCACACTACCTGCCTACTCCAATGGTACACACACACACACGTGTGCGCATATCCCTCCCTCAATCTAATGTATAATTTGGAATTATCACTGTAAAGCTGCAGCTTTAAAAATTTGTTTTTGGCTAAGAAATGTACCATAGTATTTACAGTTGTTGAAGATAATCTGGCTTTTAAAAACTATACACATATGTGCATGTATTATTTTGAAAATAAAAAATAATTTTTAAATTTGTTTTCAAACGGGATCTCACTCTGTTGCCCAGGCTGAAGTGCAGTGGCATGACCTCGGCTCATTGCAGCCTCAACCTCTTGGGCTCAAGTGATCCTCTTGCCACAGCCTCCTGAGTAGCTGGGACTACAGGTGTGTGCCACCACACCCGGCTAATTTTTGTATTTTTTGTAGAAACAGGGTTTCATCATATTGCCCAGGCTAGTCTCAAACTGCTGGACTCAAGCAATCTACCTGCCTTGGCTTCCCAAAGTGCTGGGATTACAGGCGTGAGCCACCGTGCCTGGCCTTAAAAAAAAATTTTAAAAAGAAACTAATGGCCCAAATCAAATAATATAGCTAACATTAGATAATTTTACTTGGTTAATGTTCAAATGATTCTACATTTTAAAACTGCCTCAGTCTTTTTTGGGGCATATTTACTCTTGGAAATTAACTTAGTAACAGACTTTATGAAAGCAGAAAACATTAAAGACTTAGCAAGTACAAAAGAGGGGAAATTGCTGGTAGCAATACATGATACAGGCCGGGCGCGGTGGCTCAAGCCTGTAATCCCAGCACTTTGGGAGGCCGAGACGGGCGGATCACGAGGTCAGGAGATCCAGACCACCCTGGCTAACACGGTGAAACCCCGTCTCTACTAAAAAATACAAAAAACTAGCCGGGCGAGGTGGCGGGCGCCTGTAGTCCCAGCTACTCGGGAGGCTGAGACAGGAGAATGGCGGGAACCCGGGAGGCGGAGCTTGCAGTGAGCTGAGATCCGGCCACAGCACTCCAGCCTGGGCAACAGAGTGAGACTCCCTCTCAAAAAAAAAAAAAAAAAAAAAAAATACATGATACAATACAATGAACCTTGAGAACACTATGCATGAAAAGAGGCTAGTCATAAAAGCACATATTGTAGGATTCCATTTATATGAAATGCCCAGAATAGGCAACTATAGTGACATAAAGTAGATTTGTGGTTGCCTAAAGCCAGGGGAAGTGGGTTAGGGGAAACAGGGAGTGATTGCTAATGGGTATGGGGTTTTTTGGAGTATGAAAACATTCTGAAATTGTGGTGATGGTTGCACAACTCTGTAAATACACAAAAACCACTGAAATGTATTCTTTAATTTTTTTAGAGACAGGGTCTCACTCTTGTTACCCAGGCTAGAGTGCAGTGGTGTGATCATAGATCATTGCAACCTTGAACTCCCAGGCTCTAGCGATCCTCTTATCTCAGCCTCTTGAGTAGGGGGACTGCAGGAATGTGACACCACAACAGGCTAATTTAACAAAAAAAAATAATTTATTTTTTTGGTAGAAGACAAGGGTCTGGTTATGTTGCCCAGGCTAGTCTCAAACTCCTGGGCTCAAGGGATCCTCCCACCTAGGTCTCCCAAAGTGCTGGGGTTACAGGCATGAACCACCATGCCCAGCTGAATTGTATTCTTTAAATGGGTATTGTATTATATGTGAACTATATTCCAATAAAGTTGTTATAAAAAACACAGGATTATAAAATACTGACACTTTCACATAAAACATATAAGAAAAACTATTGGCAATACAAAGCAAATCAGCAATACAACCAAATTACAACATGCTAAAATTGCCCCCTTTTCAAAGAATTCTATTAATGTTTGTTAGCTCAAGTAACCCAGTGAGAGTATCTGGGTAAAATATTTCCTTAATTTTTCCTACTCCAAAGACACAGGTTTGCTAAGTAGTATGACACTTGTATTTAGAAAAAAACACTACTGGAGTCAGTTTGGTAAAAAGGAAAAAGAAATGGACAAGGAGTTGGGGGACCTGGATTTAAGTCTGGGCTCTGCAATTAAATAATTATATAACTTTGGCTAAGATCACGGAACTCTATGAATCTGTCTCTTTTATTTGTAAGATGACAGAGTTGGTGAAAGATCTCTAAATAATCTTCCAGCTCTAAAAGTCTATGATGCTAACATAGTTTAATCAGGGCTAATATAAAGTAACATAGTTTAAGTTTAGTAGTTTATTTTAAAGACTAATAGAACAAAGTAATATTTCTTTCTGTTTTTTTTTTTTTTTTTTTTTTTGAGACAGAGTCTTGCTCTGTCACCCGGGCTGGAGTGCAGTGGTGCGATCTCGGCTCACCGCAACCTCTGCCTCCTGGGTTCAAGCGATTCTCCTGCCTCAGCCTCCTGAGTAGCTGGGACTACAGGCATGTGCCACTACACCCAGCTAATTTTTGTATTTTTTAGTAGAGATGGGGTTTTACCATGTTGGTTGGCCAGGAAGGTCTCGATATCTTGACCTCATGATCTGCCCGCCTTGGTCTCCCAAAGTGCTGGGATTACAGGCATGAGCCACCATGCCCGGCCAATTATTTATTATTATTATTATTATTTTTGTCACTGTGTCGCCCAGGCCGGAGTGCAGTGGCATGATCTGGGCTTACTGAAACCTCCACCTCCCAGGTTCAAGCAATTCTCCCACCTCAACCTGCCGAGTAGCTGGGACTATAGGCACACGCCACCATGCCCGGGTAACTTTTGTATTTTTTGGTAGAGACAGGGTTTCACCATGTTGGCCAGGCTGGTCTCAAACTCCTGACCTCAAGTAATCTGCCCACCATGGCCTCCCAAAGTGCCAGGATTACAGGCCTGAGCTACCGTGCCTGGTCTCAAAATAATATTTCTTGATCAAAATTTGTTCTTCTATTTCATAAATAACATCTATTTCAAGGAGGATTATAAACATGCTTGGATTTGTCATAATGTAAAACCACTGAAAGGTACCTAAGAGTGTGGCCTGAGTCCTCTAGGTATACACCATAGTCCTTTGAGATCTGATGGGTCAAATCTGAAAGAAGTGGAATCCTTATTGGCCCAAGTCCTCCTTGTCTTCGAGGGGTATTAATCCTGTAACAAACAGAATGCTTACCTCTCAGAGCTAAGTAAACAGCATATATTAAAACAGCACTCTTTCTCTATACATGCACATGCACACACATGAACAAAATACACACATTCTTTCACTAACAAAACAGGCTAATATACTTTCTGTTTTGCTTTTCCCATTTAATATATTCATATCCTTTAAACATTAAAAAAATATATACACAACACATATTTATTTTATGTTTTTGAGACGGGGTCTTGCTCTGTCTCCCAGGCTGCAGGGCAGTGATGTGCTCATAGCTCAGTGTAGCCTAGAACTTCCAGGCTCAAGTGATCCTCCTGCCTCAGCCTCCTGAGAAGCTGGGACTACAGGTGTGCACCATCTCACTGGGCTAATGTTTTAAACACTTTTTTGTAGAGATGAGGTGTAGCTTTGTTACCCAGGCTGGTCTCAAATTCCTGGCTTCAAGCAATCCTCCTGCTTCAGCCTCCCAAAGTGCTGGGATTATAGCCATGAGCCACTGTGCTCAGCCTATAACACATTTTTGTTTTTTCTGAGATGGAGTCTTGCTCTGTCGCCCAGGCTGGAATGCAGTGGCATCATCTCAGCTCACTGCAACCTCTGCCTCCCAGGTTCAAGCGATTCTTCTGCCTCAGCCTCCCAAGTAGCTGGGATTACAGGCGTGTGCCACCACATTGGCTGATTTTTGTATTTTTAGTGGAGATGGGGTTTCACCATATTGACCGGGCTGGTCTTGAACTCCTGACCTCAGATGATCCACCCGGCTTGGCCTCCCAAAGTGCTGGGATTACAGGCATGAGCCACTGTGCCCGGCCTATAACACATTTTTAATGTATGGATACACAGATATTCCTTGACTTATGATGGGGTTGTGTCTTTTTTTTTGAGACGGAGTCTTGCTCTGTTGCCCAGGCTGGAGTGCAAAGGCACAATCTTGGCTTATTACAACCTCCGTCTCCCAGGTTCAAGCGATTCTCCTGCCTCAGCCTTGCGAGTAGCTGGGATTACAGCTACTTGCCACCACGCCCAACAAATTTTTGTATTTTTAATAGAGACGGGGTTTCACCATGTTGGCCAGGCTGGTCTTGAACTCTTGACCTCAGGTGATCTGTCTGCCTCAGCCTCCCAAAGTGCTGGGATTACAGGCCACTGTGCCCAGCAGGGGTTATGTCTTGATAAACACATCATAAGTTAAAAATATCATTAGCTAAAAATGTATTTACTATCCCATAAACCCACTGTAAAGTTGAAAAATTATATGTCGAACCATCATAAGTTAGGACCATCTTTACTATATTTTACTAATCTCCATGATGGAGATTTAAACCATTTACCTTTTTTTGCTTTATAAACACTGCTGAAAACATCCTTGTATTCTTACTTTTATACACTTATCTAATTGATTTCTGAAAGTGAAACTGATAGATCAAAAGACATGTAGTATCATAAGCATGATCTCAGTAGTGTGATCATAAGACAAAGCCTTGAAGAGATAGACAGGATACAAATGGATGACATTTTAACATTCTGAGAGACAAAGAAATGCAAAGTCCACTTGAAACAGTGAAGGAAGTTAGTTATAATATCAGATGCATCAGTCTTCAGTACAGGTTGTGTTTCCCTTATCAGAAGTGCTTGGGACCAGAAGTGTTTTGGATTAAGATTTTTTCTGATTTTGGTATATCTGCATACTTACTGGTTGAACATCCCTAATCTGAACTCTGAAATGCTTCACTGAGCATTTCCTTTGAGCATCATGTCAGCACTCAAAAAATTCTGAATTTTGGAACACTGTGGATTTCAGATTAGGGATGCTCAATGGGTATTCTGTAACTTGAAACCAGGAGACATGGGCTGATGCTGTAACAGGAGAGTACTGACACAGCAGACAGAAAACAAAATGACATTGCTCCAGGTATCTGGAGCCCAGTTCTGACACCCAAGTAGAAATCTCTGGTTGATGTGAAACCTATCCAGCTGAGAATGTATCCCCAAATTTCCTTGGGAAAGCAATCCCAAATTACTTGGGATGACATAACTTTTTCCTTAGTGGATATGCATTTTAATCCTCGGAAGATTTAGAATTACTACAGAAGTGATGAAGCACAGCCCAGGCAACATGGCAAGACTCCATCTCTACAAAAATAAAAATTAAAATAGGCATGGTGGTGCAAGCTTGCAGTCCCAATTATTTGGGGAGGTAGAAGGACTGCTGGAGCCCATGAGTTCAAGGCTGCAGGGAGCTATGACTGATTGTGCCACTGCACTCCAGCCTGGGCAACACAGTAAGACCCTGTCTTTCTTTTTTTTAAAGGAAATGATAAAGCAAATTAAGCCTATAATTTAATTTTTTTTTTTTTTGAGACAGGATCTCACTCTGTTGTCCAGGCTGGAGTGCAATGGTATGATCTTGGCTCACTACAGCCTCGACCACCTAGGCTCAAGTGATCCTTCCATCTCAGGCTCCCGAGTAGCTGGGACCACAGGCACATGCCACCAGACCTGGCTAATTTTTTAAATTTTTTGTATAGATAGGGTCTCACTATGTTGCCCAGGCTGGTCTTGAACTCCTGGGTTGAAGTGATTCTCCTGCTTTGACCTCCCAAAGTGCTGGGATTATAGGTGTGAGCCACCATGCCAGACTATTTTAATATTTTTATATTATATTAATAAATAATCAGTACATATTTATATATTAAGTTATTTATAATGTTTAAGATAATTTGGCACATTAGAACTACGTAAGTATTTGGGAAGGTTTGTCTAAAAATTGAGATACTTAAGGAATTCAAATATATTAAACATATAACTGCATTTAAAAATACTTATGGGAATTAATTTCTTAGGGAAATGTAATTAATTAAATTGTAGCTCCCCAAGCAATGAAAATTTGTTATACACACACACAGATTATAAATGAAAAAAAGCTCGTGTTTTAAATTTGTAACTTTAATAAATTGAATATTATGTTTTAAAACCAAAATAATTCTGAATCTTTTGTTTGTTTTGTTTTTGAGATGGTGTTTCACTCTTGTTGCCCAGGCTGGAGTGCAATGGTGCAACCTCAGCTCACTGCAACCTCCACCTCCTGGGTTCAAGTGATTCTCCTGCCTCAGCCTCCTGGGTATCTGGGATTACAGGCACCTGCTACCATGCCTGGCTAATTTTGTATTTTTAGTAGACATGGGGTTTCTCCATGTTGGTCAGGCTGGTCTCGAACTCCCCACCTCAGGTGATCCGCCTGCCTCGGCCTCCCAAAGTGCTGGGATTACAGGCGTGAGCCACTGTACCTGGCCTAATTCTGAATGGTCTTTATTGTGCACAAAGTTTTCTGCACAAGACTGTGGACACTATTAAAAACTCGTATTAACATGTAAATTTCCAATTTTGAGACATGTTGCCCAATGGCTCTCCAGAAATGCTAAGTAGCTGTGTGTGAGTGCCATTTCTTCAATTTTTGTCCACAGTGGATAAATTTTTTCAATCTTTTTAAATCTTGGCCAAACAGACAGGGAAAATTGGCATCTCTTGTCATTTTATTTTGCAATTCTTTACAATGAATTTAGGTAGAACATCTTTTTATGATTAATGAATTTAAAAAAATTTTTTAAAATTAATTTTAAAAAATTATTGTTTCTTAAAAATTGTAAAAGCTGAGTTTGACTATACAACTGTAACAGAGAAATGGCATATTTTAAAGATTTTTTTTCCTTCAGATTATGGTAACCCAATTTATCATAATAAAGTAATCATATAATTCAGTGGTTTTCGTTATAGAAATCACATCTACTGCATTTAACTTTTCCCCTAATTTTGAAATGTCCTATAAAATCCTTAAGCATTTTTACTATTGCAGCTGATTATATTACTCTTCTCTCTTTTTTTAACCCGGAAAATGTGTAGAGGCATGTATTACTCTTAGATAAATCTATTCCTGAATTGCCTGATAAATGACTATATTCTTATTGTATCATATCAAGATTTATCTGCCCATGCTTTAAGAGTAAATCCATTCTTTTTTTCTACAAATGTAAGTGTAAGATACTGACCAGGCCAAATGGGTAAACTGTGAATCAACAGAGCATGCTACCACTTCAGTATTTATAGATCTGAATTCTTCAAGTCTATCACCAAAAGCGATAATTTCAGTTGGACACACAAATGTGCTGAAAGGTAAAACAAACAAACAAAATCAGTATTCTCCAAATAAGCATATACCTAAACTTTCAAATGACAATTTTTACAAATACCTTTAATAATAAAAATGCACATTAAGAATAATTTTATATTTGAACCTTTTCAAAACTGTCATTTGATCAAATATTTAATAAAGAAACATATTACAGAGTTCTCAACTACATCTCAATAAACTTTCGTATTACAACTTAATAGATCAGTAGTCAACCAGTGTTCCCTTCTCCCTTATAGCAATAGCCACCCCCCATTTTATTACTTTTATTTAATAATACCTTTTATTTATATAGTACTTTACAGCTTTCAAAGGATCTATAAACATTTTACATCATTTCACTATTTTTTTTTTTTTTTTGGAGACGGAGTCTCGCTCAATCGCCCAGGCTGGAGTGCAGCGGTGCAATCTCGGCTCACTGCAAGCTCTGCCTCCCCGGACCTCGTGATCCGCCCGCCTTGGCCTCCCAAAGTGCTGGGATTACAGGCGTGAGCCACCGCGCCCGGCCACTATTTTTTTTTATATTCCTATACCAACCCTATGAACTAGATGCATCTATCTGTATTTTGGAGAGGAGGCAATGTTTTCCAGTACCCCCACCCCTCTTTTCTTGATAAGGTCCTCTTCCACCTTGTCTACCAGTCCTGTGCAGCCAGGGATTTTATACCTTAATATCCTCATGTTGTCAGAAGGCCATGTTTAGAGAATATTACTAGGGTGGCATTTTTTCAAACCATGGTAGGGACTCCTTAAATCAACTGAGTTCTAAACAACATTTTTAAAAAGTGAAATCGGATAAAAAATAGGAGACTATATCATATATAGTAAGGGTAAATTATGAAACATATGTTTGTATATACAAATACATATATATGTTTGTCTTCAACAGTGATATTCAAAATATTTAACAATCTTAAAGCTGGCTTTTGTTCTGGAGGTTTCTGAAAGGGACTAGGCAGGAGGACTAACTACTTGGGGAGGGAAGGGAAGTGGCTATTTACCACATGATATGAGGGTTTTTCAGCATTTTAAGGAGCATGGCTGTGCTGGTGCATCCAGACGGAATGTTGCTGTATATATATGTGCCTGTGTACTGGCTGGCAATGAAAAATGTATTTCCTACTGTGAGACATGGTCAAGAAAGTTTGAAAAACATAGACTTCGGGCACAAGTTCCTATCAGAGACCAATACAGGATTTTAACATGTTTCAGCTGTTCAGGTACAGCACTGTCATGTCCAAGTAGACAGTTCTAATCTAGGATGATGTCCCTGGACACCTGGGCTATAAAATGTATTTTAAATATTTTCTAAGGGGTAGGAATGGTCAGCCTCAGCTTTCCTTTTTTTTTTTTTTTTGTGGTAGGGTCTCACTCTGTCGCCTAGGCTGGAGTGCAGTGGTGTGATCTCAGCTCACTGCAACCTCTGCCTCCCAGGTTCAAGCAATTCTCCTGCCTCAGCCTGCTGAGTAACTGGGACTACAAGCACCCACCACCACGCCCGGGTAATTTTTTTTGTATTTTCAGTAGAGACGGGGTTTCACCATGTTGGCCAGACTGGTCTAGAACTACTGACCTCAGGTGATCTGCCCATCTCGGCCTCCCAAAGTGCTGGGATTACAGGCGTGAACCACTGCGCCTAGCCTCTGCCTTTCTTCTTATTTCAAGGAATGCTACCTAGAGATACATTTGACCAACTTCTTAGTGAAGACAGAAAAAGTTTTGGCAGGAAACTGAAGGGTTACGTTTGTAACTTTCCTCCTTGTAGACTGTGGCAAATGCCCCAGAATTCTTCCTTCTCTAACCAGGCACAGTCCAGCATTACATGAAAACAGGAAGAAGCTATCTTAGCTCCTTGTCCCAGAAGACCACTGCTAACAACATGCTCCAATTAACTATCTCTTACCCATTATGGAGTTATGAATAACAATGGAGAAACACAACATATTTTTCTGCTACATTAGACTAATTTCCAAATTCAGGGTGTTGTATATATTTAACATACATGTTAACTTTCTGGTTTTATAAACATGAATTTAGAAGTCCTGTCATTTTTTATGTTTACTGAAATTTCTATTTCTGGTTTCTATTAGAAATTAAGCTATACTTAAAAAAATCAAGTCACAGTATGAGTTGATTAGAAAGAAGCAAGTTCTTACTAATTTAAAAGATTATATATTATGCAGACTCATAACTTTAGTCTCAATGTAATAATTTTCATGAGAATTCTTCCTATTTGGCTTAGAGCGGGGGTTGGCAAACGGGTCAACAGCCCAAATCCAGTAGAAAAAATTTGTTAATCCCTGGCCTAGATACAACCTATAGAAGTGAGCTTAAGTATACCCTCCCTGCAAGTTTAAATATGATCTATGTGGTTCTAGATTAGTCCTAATGGAAAAAGGCACAGTGGCAAAGATACTTTTTTTAACCAAAAAGTAAGTTCCAAGAGAATAAAAGATAAAAATTGACATAACTCTTTTTGGTCTCTTTTCACTTTCATGAGTTTTGAAAAACACTCAAAATAGTGTTTTGCAAAATAAAATTAAATCCTCAATGTGAATAAAGTTATAGGAGTATTTACTTTTAGTCAACTTTCTGACCATATACAAAAATGCTCACTGTCACAGAGTTAAAGAAAGACGAGAAACCCCACAATAAGCATAACATATACACAGGTGTTATTCCTTATTCCTTAAGCAGTATATAGTATTTTCAGCAAAGTGTTCAAATCCCAGAAAAGCAACAGATGCAGCAAAGAATAAAAATGGAAAAACCACAGTTACATGGTATCACTAGAGAAAATGGCTTAATTTTCTTTTTCTTTTTTTTTTTTGAGACGGAGTCTCACTCTGTCGCCAGGCTGGAGTGCAGTGGTGCAATCTTGGCTTACTGCAACCTCTGCCTCCAGGGTTCCAGTGATTCTCCTGCCTCAGCCTCCCGGGTAGCTGGGACTACAGGTGCGTACCACCACACCCAGCTAATTTTTGTGTTTTTAGTAGAGATGGGGTTTCACCATGTTGGCCAGGATGGTCTTGATCTCTTGACCTTGTGATCCGCCGGCCTTGGCCTCCCAAAGTGCTGGGATTACAGAATTATTTTTCTAATTAAGAGGGATACATTAAAAAGAATTATGGCATAAGTCTTGCTATTAAAGCTTTCTAAAATATTATCGGTCCATTTTCTTGCCTTAGTAGGTATAGCTTAATGAATATATTGTAGCTTTCCTCTAATTATTCCATTATAGCATAATCATGTAGACATAAGTATTGAGGTCGATGTGTTATGACTCTGAAATATATGGTAGATGTTACCTTTTTAAATACATTTCTTTACTTCAGCTTGCCTTTTTAAAAACCAAGAGCTGAACAAAATTTCTGTTTGATATTCCTAAAAAACAACTGATAAAGACTGAGATTTTACTAGCTGCTATTTACATGTATTACTTACAAATCAAGTGGGTAGAAGAAAAAAACCAAGTATTTCCCACGATAATCAGTTAACTTCAGCTCCTTAAATTCTCCATCGATCACAGCTGTTCCTTCCCAGTAGGGCGCTGGCTTGGAAACTAAGAAAGAAAAATACATGATGTTCTGTAACACTTAGAAAGTTGGTGGAATGGTAGAAGGACATCTTTAGAAAATCACTAAAAATCAGGGCTACCTTTAGATCTCTTTGGCAGTCTGGTGAAGCTTACAGACTTCTTAAAAGAGTGTTATTGAATGCAAAAAGGAAAATACATAGAATTACAAAAGAAACCAATTGTATTTAAATGCAATTATCAAAATATTTTTTTAAATGGTGATATCATAATACACGTGCTCTGTAACACTTCAAAACTGCAAGATCTAGTCGTGATCTGACAACTTAACTACCTAAGATAACGATGAGTGAAGATGGTGTTTCAGGATACCTGCAATAACCATAATGTAGCAAGAAAATAACTGTGGTTCTATTGGTGAAAGGTACAAGTACTGCTGAAGCTAGTGTAGTTTGTTGCTGACATTCATAATAGAAGGAAACACTAACTTTCAGATGGGGGTTAGTGAAAATAAATACTTTTTTCCCCTATTCATGCTCACAGACCCCTTAAATTCCACCCTGCACTAAACCCTCCTAGATACTTCACTATAACCCCGCTTCAAGTTGTCAACTTCCTACATTTCAAATAATTAGATTCTCCTTTCTCTAATGGCAGTCTTCCAGATGTACTAATTTAGTTCGTCCAGCTTCTAACCTACACATGGAGGACCTGCTGCAGATGAGGCTACACAAAATGAGGAGGGAATGTACAAATATGTCAGGCCAGAAGTGTAAAATCCCAAACCATGGGATCGTTTTCCTAGAGGGCTTTGAAAGAAGACTCCCTTGAATAGGTTTCAAGTGACCCAATGGAAACTGAACAGTTCATGCCGCTGTCTTGTAAGGGCATACAGTAATTTTAGCCAACACACTTAGATAATAATGCACTTCATGCTCTGTTAACACATTCAGATAGCACTTATACTTTCAGACCCCTTACAAACACTGAGGGCAATACTTGCTTCCAAGTTGGCTAAGGTTCCTAGAAAGTAAGGCTTATACTTTTCTGTAGCAGCCACCATTTATGGTCACTCTGAAATAGAGACAAACAACATGAATTTCTCTTAAAAATTAATATATAACATATGATTACTTATCTTGAGCCAGCATCCTACCTCATATATATAATCCTGATCTGATTAGGTAAAGGCCAGGAGGGAGAAATAGACAGAAGGGTATTCAATTATATATACTTTAAATAAATTACTTAAAATGCTACTTAAGTGAAAGGTTATAATAATTTTCATGATCTATTACAATGATGTGCCCTAATGATTTTAGCATACTGGGAAAACCATATTTGAAAAATAAATTTTGTTCTGAAAATTGATTTTGGAAATATTTGGTTAAGAATGGTAGTTACTTTGCTAAGATCTATAAATGGAATTCCCAAAGCAATCCCTTGCATTTATCAAAAAACACACATTGTCTTGAATATAAATTTCGTAATTAACATAAAGATTCTGGTAAATGCAGAGAAGTACAAAGAATATTTAAACCCTCTCTCTCCATAACTCCCATCAACTTAACTACTGTTAACATTCTAATGTCTGTTTTTCCAGTCTTATTTTTAAAATTTTTATTTATTTATTTATTTTTTTGAGACAGAGTCTCAGTCTGTTGCCCAGGCTGGAGTGCAGTGGTGTGATCTGGGCTCACTGCAACTTCTGCCTCCTGGGTTCAAGGGATTCTCTTTCCTTAGCCTGCCCAGTAGCTGGGATTATAGGTATGCGCCATCACACCCGGCTAATTTGTGTATTTTTAGTAGAGATGGGGTTTCACCATGTTGGCCAGTCTGGTCTTGAACTCCTGACCTCAGGTGATCAGCCAGCCTCGGCCTCCTAAAGTGCTGAAATTATAGATATGAGCCACCACGCCTTGGCCTTTCCATGCTTTTTTAAACACAAATTTGCCATGTTGCATCCCCGCCTTTTTTTCCTCCTTAAAGGAAACGGTAAATTATGAAGTTTTTGATATTACTAAAAATTATTTGAAAATATGGCCTTAATGGCTCCATAATAGTCTTTACTAACAAAAGTCTTTGTATCTTTAATTCTAGATAAGCCTACATGTGACAGAGAAATGTAGTAAAATGTTAAGTTTTGCTGGTAAAGGGAAAGCTTTGAAGTAGATTCATTTCCTATGGAAAATATATGTAATGCAAGTAAACACTTAACTGGCTGACATACTTAAAATACTTTCCCAGGCAAGTAAAACCAGTGGGACTTGGAAACACTGTGATTTTAAAATTTAAGACTGGTTTTCTTAAAAATCCCAAAGTAGGCCGGGCGCGGTGGCTCACACCTAAAATCCCAGCACTTTGGGAGGCCGAGGCAGGTGGATCATGAGGTCAGGAGTTCCAGACCAGCCTGGCCAATATAGTGAAACCCTGTCTCTACTAAAAATACAAAAATTAGCCAGGTGTGGTGGCACGCGCCTGTAGTCCCAGCTACTCGGGAGGCTGAGGCAGAAGAATCGCTTGAACCAGGGTGGCGGAGGTTGCAGTAAGCCAAGATTGCCCCACTGCACTCCAGCCTGGGTGACTGAGCGTGACTTTGTCTAAAAAAAAAAAAAAAAAAAAAAAAAAAAAAAGGCCCAAAGTAGTTAACTTTCAGTAAGTAAGAACTGTAAATGTTTAAGAGGACAAAACAGTTTTTCTCATTTATCACTCCCAACCCATCCTAAGTCATAACAACATTCCATTTAACTCTAGGGATTCAGAATTGTGAAGCATTACTTTTTTCACTGAATATTGGCATGGAACATGCTGTAACTGAACCATAAAAGCCAACTGCACACCACAGAATGTCAAATGATCTGTAGGAAAAGCAGGTTACTGAATAGCAAGCAAGAGACAGCCTTTATCTATAGCCACTGTTCACTTTTGGTTAATTTTAACATCCAGATGTAGCAGGCCACAACTTTCACAGTATCTACTTCGTCTGACGTGTCATTCCTGAAAGTGGCCATTAGCTTTGTACACTGGACAGAAATGCAAATAATCAAAAACCAAATTGGCAGGACACAAATTTGCCACGAGGTTTATCATCAACCCAAATGCATACCTCTAACCTCCTTTCCCCTCATTTCCCTCAAAAGTACACTCTGTAATAGGTTCTTCATGTCTGAGAAACATAAGGAATATCCATTAACTACATAGGCTTTGAGGAAGGTGGCTTTTACTAATAATCTTTGTAAGATGCAAACAAAAAGGAGGAAAGAAAAACGAAATGTTTGACCTCCTGAGCACTGTGTTTAGCAACTTTTCTGTTTAATCAAACTTTTTGTGAATCATTATTCAACCTATCAATGTCTTCCTTCGCTGAAACAGTACCTGAAAAAGACGGGATGTGCTGCGGGCACTTTGAGATGTTTCGGGAACTGTTTCAGTTTGCCCAACATCCTCGATGCAAACTCGGGACTAGGGCCACCCACTTTCCCTCAGCTGCGGCTTTTGGGGTAACCACTACCTCTTCTAAAATCTGATCAGTGGAAACCATACCTTTCTTCACAGCTAGAACTCCCCTTTATTCCCTTCCCCGCCCTCCTAGGAGAGAAGCAGGCCCGCCCAGGGCCCGGAGGCAGCCTAGGGGGTGCCGCCCAAGCCCAGACTCCGGGGGTGTAACCGGGGTACACGTGTCTCCGGAGTCTCCCCTCCCACCCTCTGGCGGGACGCCACCTACTCTTGGCTTTGCTTAGGTGCAGGGAGTGGTCGGCGACCGATACCCGGGATGCCTCTCCCGGGTACACTTGTCCACCCGCGTAGAAGTGGCACTCCTCTTCGCGGGTGCGGGGCCTGTCCTCTGTCTCCCAGCCCCGCACAGCTCCAGCCGGCAGCAGGAACAGCAGTAGCGGCAGCAGAAGCAGCCTTCGGTGCCGGCCTTGGGCCGGAGTTGTCGCGGCTAGCAGCGGCAGCGCCTCCATGACCACGCGAGCGCAGAAACACGTCCCTTGGCGCGAGCGCCGCTTCTCCCGCCGCCAGGCAGCTACAACCGCGTGCACGACGCCAGCGCGAGCCGGGGCGCGGCCTCGCGAGACCTGCTCCGCCCCCTCCCCCCCCCCTCCGCCCCGCTCACCGCCCCGCCACGTGGGCGCCGGCCCCGCCTCCCCTCTCCCAAGCCTGCATTTGCGCCTGCGTCCCGCGGCGGACCAGGATCTGGAGCGTAGTCCAACTCTGCAAAGGCTGCGACAAGGTCTCCTGACCTTCGCGCTGTTTTAGACATCCTTCCACGCCCATCTCTTCCACAAAGCCTCACCACTGCACACAAGCCCCCACAAGCGGAATCTAGCCTATATGCTTGTGAATGGCTTGCATTTTATACTTCTAATAAGCTTTTTAAGAGTCACTTAACATTTTAAAAAATTATGTTTGACAAATCATAATTGTATACATTCGTGGGATGCAATGTGATATTTTGAAATATGTATCCAATGTGGGATGATTACATCACATTAATTAACTTATCCATCGCCTTGTTTACCTATGACTTTTATGGTGAGACATTTCAAATTTACTCTTATTCATTTTGAAATACACATTATTATTGACTGTAAAATTTACCCTGCTGCTTTTCAGAGGCTGGGCAGTAGGGAAGGCGGGGAGAGAGGGAAGGAATGGGGAGTTAGTTGTTGGTCAAAGGTTACCAAGTTCCAGATAGACAGGAATAAGTTTCAAGATCTAATATACATTTACTAATTTTTTTCTCGAAGTGATTTGTGTGAACAGTGCCATGATCTGCACTACTTGCAGCTCTTTTAAGTGCTGGAAAAACTTAGAGAGGATAGGTCTAACCATTTACTTTCCTCCAGCAGGCAAGGGTGAACGGCAGTTTTTGGTGACCTAATCTATTGTTTCAAAGGTAGCTTTTTTATTTATTTTAAATTTAAATGAAGACTTGAAAAGTTACCAGAAAACTCTCCCAGCAGTGTTGTTCCTTCTTGTGACAATTGCCCCATCACCCAATCCCTGGCCTTTTCCTTGCCCTCCCCACCCATCTCCCCCCTGCAACCTGCTGTGTGCGCCTGCGCTGTCTTCCCTCTGTGACCTGCTGTGTGCGCCTGCGCACTGGGGGCAGGCCCAGGCCACCGAGCGTCCACCAACTGGACTAAGACCCCCTTGTGTCGTCACCTGTGATTGATCTCCTGCACTCCCACCCTCAGCACTGTTTTAGACTCCCGTTCATCCTTCCGGGCCCATCTTGTACACAGAACTTCGCAGGTGACTGACCTCGCACCCTTGCCCGTGACAGGCCTCCAGCCTTCGCGCCTTTGCCTGTGACAGGCCTCGAGCCCTTGCCGGTGATTGGCCTGGAGCCCTTGCTGGTGACAGGACTCACGCCCTTGCCCATGATTGGCCTCGCACGCTTGCCGGTGACAGGCCTCGAGCCTTCGCACCCTTGCCCGTGACTGGCCTCGCGCCCTCAGCACTGTTTTAGGCCTTCTCATCCTTCACACCTATTTCTTCTACAAAGCTTCGCCCATGGCTGTCTTCCCACCATTGAAGGGCCAACGACCCTCGCCGCCAGCACTTGTTAGACATCCTTCCACGCCCATCTCTCCCAAAAAGCCTCCTCATCCCACGCCACCCCCTGCCCCTCAAAAGGGAAACTAACCTTTCTGCCTCTGAATAGCTTGCGTTTTATCCCTGTAACAGACATTTATTATTATTTTCCTTGCAGTGATCTTTGTGAACAGCCATGACTCCTCTCTCGAGTCGGAGCCCTTTTCAGGTCCCCAGAAAACTTGGGGAAGAAAAGTCTAACCTGAAAAGCCATATCCCTAGACCATTTCTTCTCTTCCAGCTGGAAAGGAACTGTAGAGCAAACAGGCAACGTTACAACTTAACCCTGCGTTAGGTGTGTGTTTTTTTTTTTTTTTTTGAGACAGAGTCTTGCTCTGTCGCACAGGCTGGAGTGCAGTGGCATGATCTCGGCTCACTGCAACCTCCGCCTCCCAGGTTCAAGCAATTCTCCTGCCCCAGCCTCCTGAGTAGCTGGGATCACAGGTGCGCGCGACCACGCCCGGCTAATTGTGATCCACCCACCTTGGCCTTCCAAAGTGCTGGGATTACAGGCATGAACCTGTATGATCCAAGGGTGCACTCTGTCTTCCTGCAAGTACTTGTTATCTTTCTTTTTAAAAGTTTTAAAAACTTTTTGTGGCTACATAGTAGGTATGTGTGTATATATGTGCATATATATATACATATATATATTTGTGGGGTATATGGGATAGTTTGATTCAGGCATACAATGTGTAATAATCACATCATGGTAAATGGTGTATCCATCACCTCAAGCATTTATCATTTGTGTTACAAACAATCCAATTATACTCTTTTAGTTATTTTAAGGTATACAATTACATTGTTATTGAGTATAGTCACCCTGTTGTGCTATCAAATACTAGGTCTTATTCATTCTAACTATATTTCTGTACCCACTAACCATCCCCACTTTCCTCCCCAGGACCCCACTACCCTTCCCAGCCTCTAGTAACCATTCTTCTACTCTCTATCTCTATGGGTTCAATTGTTTTAATTTTTAGCTCCCACAATTAAGTGAGAACATGTTACGTTTGTTTTCTGTAAGCACCTGTTATCTTTCTGAATCCTGCAGAAACCTTCCTAAGTTTGTCTTTCCTCTACTAGACTGTGGGCTCTCTGGGGCTGAAATCAACATGTAATTGGTCTTTGTTTCCCAAAGAACCTGGCCCACAGTAAGCAACTGACATTGCAAACACCTGATTTTATAAATAACACCTAATATTCCAAACAGCCTCAGTTTCAAATTGCTTTCACATATTTTATCCTTACTCTTGTGAAACAACCCTTTGTGGCAGATAGAAAAATCTCCCCCTTCCAAGCTCATCCCTCACCCTAATTCTGCCCATTGTATACTCTGCTTTCTGCTTCCCAGACCCTGCTTCCTGGAGGTAAAGGATGAAAAAGGTGACGCTAGCCTCCTTCTGCCAAGGGAGGGTGTGTCCTTACCCATAACATTATCTGGCAGCTCTTCACTTTCTGGTGGCTCATAGATAGGAGGCCTCTGACGAGGTGGCTCTCGCTCCCAGTCTTCTCCTCCCCTGGCCTCCTGTTCCACGTGGAAGGGGAGTGGGACTCGGGGGGCTCGGGACTGAGTCCCAGGGATTCGGTTCAGGCCTATGCCCCGTAGTCGGCTTCGGTGATCCATGGTGACTATTGGACAAACAGCCACAAGCCTCAGTGAATTCTAGGCCCAAAACTGGGCCTCTAAGTTTGGACCTGGGAAAGGAAGCTTGAGGAAAGCGTTATGTCCCTACACCTCTTTGCTCTGGGCTGAATTGAGATGCTCTAGCTGGCAGCAGGGACTGCCCACCAAGTGGGCCCCTGTGGCCCACTGGAGAGAGTGACCAGATCGGCCAGCTCTCAGGCACCTACTGTTCGTCCCTCAGTTCTGCTGGAGCCCCCTGGCAACTGACATTCTGGGTGGCGGTTGCTCTGAATCCTTTCATCCAATGATACTTGTGCAGACATTGTGATGTCACAGTGACATCAACAAGGAAGCTTGAGGTGGGGGCCCTGCCCTCAAGATACCATCCAGCTGGTGTCAGTAGCCCATATTAATAATACAAAACCATCAGAGACAGGGGGAAGGTTCCAAATCCAGGATGCACCTCATAAACACTTGGGGAGCTTAAAAACATTCTGGCTGGGTGCAGTGGCTCACACCTGTAATCTCAACATTTTGGGAGGCCAAGAAAGGCAAATCACCTGAGGTCAGGAGTTCAAGACCAGCCTGGTCAACATGGTGAAACCTGGTCTCTACTAAAAATACGAAAATTAGCTGGGTGTGGTGGTGCACACCAGTAATCCCAGCTACTCAGGAGGCTGAGGCAGGAGAATTGCTGGAACCTGGAAGGCGGAGATTGCAGTGAGCCGAGATTGTGCCACTGCACTCCAGCCTGGACAACAGTGTGAGACTCCGTCTCAAACAAACAAAAAAAAAACAAAACAAGCAAACAAACAAAACCATTCAAGTGCTGTGATTACAGGCCCAGAAGTGATGTTTCTTTCGTTTATTTATTTCTTTTCTTTCTTTTTTTTTTTTTTTTTTGAGACAGAGTCTTGCTCTGTTGCCCAGGCTGGAGTGTAGTGGTGCGATCTCAGTTTGCTGCAACCTGCGCCTCCTGGGTTTGAGTAATTTTCATACCTCAGTCTCCTGAGTAGCTGGGATTACAGGTGCGCACCACAATGCCTGGCTAATTTTTGCATTTTTTTTAGTAGAGATGGGATTTCACTGTGCTGGCCAGGCTGGTCTCGAACTCCTGACCTTGTGATCTGCTTGCCTCAGCCTCCCAAAGTGCTGGGATTACAGGCATGAGCCACCAAATGATGTTTCAATAGGTTTTTGGGGAGGCCCCAAGCATTTTTGGTTTCACAAATGGGCACAAATAGGTTTCACAAATGGGCAAATTAAGCACCACCACTGATGGCACAGGTTGTGGAGTCAGTTGTTTTTAAATTCAAATCGGAGCTCTGCCATCTATTGGCCTTGTGGCCTTGGTAAGTTTATTTAACCTCTCTGAGCCTCAGTGTGTTCATCTGCACATGAAAGACATAATAGTTTCTCCATGTTGTGAAACTGAAATGATAGGGTAAACGTTAAGCCTAACTTTGTATGTGGGCCAGACTTAGGTACTCACTTCTGATGAATATGGCAGAAGTAATGCTTTGTTACTTCTGAGGCTGTGTCATAAAAAGATAGTTTCTGTCTGTCTTGTGCTTAGATTACTCATTCTGGGGGAAGACTTTCTGGCTAATTCTTAAATTGAGACAAAATTCACAAAACATGTTTTTTTCATTTTTAAGAATAAAATATAAAGTGGTTGTTAGTATAGTCACAATGTTGAGCTTTGTGCTCACCATTATTTGATTCCAGAACACTTAAGAGAAACCTCATACCTACTAATCACTCTCAATTTCCCCCTTCCTCCTATCCAACAAGCAACATCCCCCCATACAACAGCTAATTTACTTTTTCTCTCTCTGGATTTGCTTATTCTGTACATTTTATTTAAATGGAATCATTTGTGTCTTGCTTCTTTTACTTAAGCATAATGTTTTCAAGATTCATCCAAGTTGTATCATGTGTTAGTACTTCAATCCTTTTTTATTGTGGTAAAATATACATAACGTAAAATTTACCATTTTAACCATTTTTAAGTGTGCAGTTCAGTGACATAAAGTACATTCACATTGTTGTGCACTCATCATCACATCCTCCAGAAGTTTTTCATCTCCGAAACTGAAACTGTAACCAATTAACTATAAATCTCTATCTCCCTTTCCCCTATGCCCTGGAAACCAATATTCTACTTTCTGTCTCTATGAATTTGAATACTTCTAGATACCTCATATAAGTAAGATCAAACAATATTTGTCCTTTTGTGCCTAACTTCTTTTACTTAAGCTTAATGTTTTCAAAGTTTATCCAAGTTGTAGTGTGTATTGGTACTTCATTCCTTTTTATGGCTTAATAATATTCCATTGTTGATATACCAATTTTGTTTATCCATTGATAAATTGATGGATATTTGTGTTGTTTACACTTTTGGGCTATTTTGAACAATGATGCTATGAACATTCTCATGCAAGTTTTTGTGTTAACATACATTTTTAGTTCTGTTGGGTATATACCTAGAGTGGAATTGTTGGACCATATGGTAACTCTATGTTTAACTTTTGAGTACCTGCCAAAGTGTTTTCCACAGCAGCTGCACCATTTTTCATTCACACCAGCAATGTTTGAGGGTTCCAATTTCTCTACAGCCTCTTCAACACTTGTTATAGCCCATTTTTTTCTTTTTTGGTTATAGTCATCCTAATGGTGTGAGATTGTATCTCATCGTGGTTTTGATTTGCATTTCCCAAATGACTAATGATGTTGAGCATCTTTTTATATGTTCTTTGGCCATTTGTGTATCATCTTTGGAGAAATGTCCACTTAAATCTTTTGCCTATGTAATAATTGGGTTATTTTCTTTTTGTTGTTGAGTTATACAAATTCTTTTTATATTCTGGATACTAAACCCTTATCAGATGTATGATTTACAAATATTTTCTCCTATTCTGTGGATTGTCTTTTAACTTTCTTGCTAGGGTCTTTGATGTAAAAAAGTTTAATTTTGATGAAGTACAAGTTATCTCTATTTTTTGGTTGCTTGTATGTTTGGTGCCATTTTTAAGAAGCCATTGCTTCATCCAAGATCATGAAGATAAACACCTGCTTTTTTCTTCTAAGAGTTTTATAGTTATAGTTTTTATATTTAGGTATTTGGTCCATTTGAGTTAATTTTGTGTAACATGTGAGGTAGGGATCAGGAATAGTTTTTGAGCACTTACTATGTGCCAGACACTGTCACTGGGAGGCAGCAGTAACAAAATAAACATGTTCCTGCTATTATCAAGCTAAAATTCCACTGATGCTCACAAATATTAGTCAATGGTCACATAAATGTTCATATGTAAACTTGATTTCACCACACACTGTTTCTGATCGACAGTGGGGACCCAGAAAATACCAGGTTTGTGGGAGAAGGGCATACCCTTGCGTGGTTGGCAAAGTTGCAATATAGCCTTGGGGCTTGGTGATGTGGAGGAAATCCTTGTCTGACACAGTCATGGGGACATTTGCAGGCTCCTTGAGGGACCTCAGAGTACGTGACCCTGCCACATCCAGTGTCTTTCCTCTGGCCACTTAGGCTTCCCCTCAGTCCCTAGGCCTTTTGTAGCCCATCCCTGTGTTGGAGTCCTTCCGCTCCAGTGGGTGGCCCACTTAGCTTTTTTCCTTTTAAGGCAATCTCAGGCCACTGTCTTTTGTGGGATCCATATTTGTTTCCTGGAAACACAGATTTTTCCGCATTTGCTGGTAGTGCAGGTTATGCCCAAGCATCCCATTTTTATTGTTCCTTCTGCCAGGAGCTGCTCTAGCCCCAGCCTCTAGACTTTACTTGTATGAGTCAAATTATTTCCTGCAGTCCTTAACCTGCAGGAGATATAAGCCAAGCTTTCTGAAGTTTTTTGTCATTTGCTTGAGGTAATGGGGAAGCAATATTTGTTCCTCTCTCATTCTAGGAGAAGTCATCCACCAGGTTGTGAGGACATACAAACAGCCTTTGGAGAGGCCCATGTGGGAAGAAACAGACCTCTCACTACCAGCACCACCTTGCCAGCCTTGTGACTGTATCTCCTTGAAGGTAGATCTTTTACCTGCAGTCAATTTTGATGTTGCAGCCCCAGCCGACATCTTGACTACAGCCTCACAAGATGCACTGGGCCAGAACCTCCGAGCTCCGCCATTCCAGAATTCGTGATCCACACAAACTGTGAGTTTGAGAAATGTTTGTTATTGTTTAATTTTGCAGTTTTGGGGAAATATAATTAATATACAAAAACTTTGCTATTTTAAAGTGTATAGTTCAGTGATTTTTAGTTTTTTCATTGTTATTTGACAATTACCACAATCTCATTCCAGAACATTTCCATTACCCCAAAATGATCCCCATACCTTTTAGCAGTTACTCTCAGTTGGATGGATATAGTAACTCTTTTTGCCTTTCCTATCTTCATCTCCTCTCCCCTTGACCACCAGTGTTTTTTTTTTTTTTTTTTTTTTTTTTTTTTTGGAGACAGGATCTCGATCTGTCACACAGGCTGGAGTGCAGTGGCACAGTCACTGTTCACTGCAATGTCCACCTCCCAGGCTCAGGTGATCCTCCTGCCTCAGCCTCCCAAGTAGTTGGGATTACAGATGTGTGCCATCACACCTGGCTAATTTTTGTATTTTTAGTAGAGATGGGGTTTTATCATGTTGGCCAGGCTGGTCTTAAACTCCTGACCTCAAGTGATTCACCCACCTTGGCCTCCCAAAGTACTGGGATTACAGGTGTGAACCACTGCGCCTGGCTGTAAAAGTGTGTTTTTAGAGTTTTTAGTGGAATAATAATTTGCACCTTGTCCTTGGCCTTGCACATCTCTGTGCATGAGATGACATATCTGGTCTGAAATGTGTGGCTGAAAAAGTTGGCCCTTTTATTAGACAAGAGAGCATACTGATCAGGTTGGTTTCTAAGATACATCTTCTCACCTAGCTGGTAGGCAAGAGGGGCAATAAGGTTCCTCCACTAGGAGACTGTAAATTCTATGTTAGGATGGATAAGACACCAGGGATCCATGGCACTGGATTTACTGTGGTCAAGCCATTGGATGAGATGAGATTCTTATGATTGTATACCACAGATAGGGTGTATTAGGAGAGGTCAAGACCCCCTGGTATCCTTGTCTA
Source organism: Papio anubis (assembly GCF_008728515.1). Taxonomy (NCBI): domain Eukaryota; kingdom Metazoa; phylum Chordata; class Mammalia; order Primates; family Cercopithecidae; genus Papio; species Papio anubis. The sequence continues at coordinate 121,762,383 of NC_044996.1, forward strand.
CATGATGGGTGAGTGGGGAGTGTAGGGGTCCTCCCACTGTCCAACAGTGGGCCAAGGTAGGGGTAAATGGGCCCGCTGTGTGTGGGCCAAGTTAGGGGAAAGATAAGATAGTTTATTTGTGGTCCAATAGTGTATGTCACCTGTTGAAACCGTTTGGAAGGTTAGGCAGCAAGAGGTAAGATTGAAATCATCTGTTTAATTGGTGCCTAATTATTGTTAAAGGTACATTTTTTGTGACCCCAGAGGATGGCTGAAAGCAAGTACAAACTCGTGCTTACTGGTGCCAGTTGTTCCCCTGGCATGTCCCCCACCTCCTTATTTTCTGGGCTTCCAGCCAAGGAGAGTAGATGGTCTCCTGGAAGTTGGTATTGTAGTGTCTGTGTAAAAACTATTTATAGTCTTTGTTTCCGTACAAGTGTCTGAATGCAGCTGGTAGAACTTGTAGTGAAAAGATAAAAAAGTCAAAATTGATTTTATCATTGATAGGCCTGTGAGCTGATTCATTATATGCACTGTTTGCTAATGTGTAATTAGTTTCGAAATGTATTATATGGTGAATTGTGAATGCTCAAATCTTATCAGTGAAAAATTATTCTTTTTTTTTTTTTTTGAGACGAAGTATTGCTCTGTCACCCAGGCTGGAGTGCGGTGACATGATCTTGGCTCACTGCAACCTCAGCCTCCCGGGTCCAAGCAACTCTCCTGCCTCAACCTCCCGAGTAACTGGGACTATAGGCATGTACCACCATGCCCAGCTAACTTTTGTATTTTTAGTAGAGACAGGGTTTCACCATGTTGGCCAGGCTGGTCTCAAACTCCTGACCTTGTGATCCACCCGCGTTGGCCTCCCAAAGTGCTGGGATTACAGGCATGAGCCACTGTGCCCAGCCTGAAAAATTCCTCTTATGCCTAATGCTTTCACTGTGTTATAATGTCTCAATTGGCAAATTGAAGGTATCAACCCTATGGCCTCAGATGCTTACCAGCAAGGGAAACTTAAGATCCCTAACAAAATCCAGGGCTTACCTGCCAGTTATGATACTTGAAATAATATAAGTGGTTTTGCTCACTGAATCCCATTTGTAGTCAAAGAACAACTATTGTCTTTCACCAAATAAAGTATTCTGTGTTCCTGAGAGAACAGTTGTTGCTGCAAAATGGCTGCAAAAGTTGGCCTGTTTAGTTTAAAGTAAAAGAGGGAAAACTACATGGGGCTCTGCCACACCTGGTTTTTCACAGATTGATTCCATCATATTTTTAACTCCCTTTTCCTGGAGGCTGATAAGGTCATAGTGCCCTTTTGGAAAAAATACAAGTGAGATCCCACAGGTTGACTGGACAAGTATGGAACAGGACTTGAGGAGCAGTAGCAGACCTCATTGATAAAGTGGTGACAGGGACAGTCTGTTACACAGAAATGTACTGAAGTCCACTCCTACAGTGAGTAGGAAAGAAGTGATATTGAGGATGGGCAAATGCACAATGAGGCACTATGTGTTTGGCTTCTTGGTTAGCAGATGAGGGAGTCCTGCCAGTTGTGCTGGAGGACAAGGGGTGAAGATAACCCCATTATTTATGATCCACCCTATGTTCCAAGTCAGTCTGGCCATGACCACATTGCTAATCACAGGAGGAGGACTGAGAGGCTTATCCTCCTTTGCTGAGATATGTACTCTTTAGACTGACATTTATCACATTTAGTACATTTAATACTACCTTTCTATCTAGATCTTTCTCCTTTTTTTTTTTTTTGAGACAGAGTTTTGCTCTTGTTGCCCAGGCTGGAATGCAATGGCCCGATCTCGGCTCACTGCAACCTCTACCTCCCGGGTTCAAGCAATTCTCCTGCCTCAGCCTCCTGAGTAGCTGGGATTACAGGTGTGAGCTACCACACCTGGCTCATTTTTGTGTTTTTAGTAGAGATGATGTTTCACCATGTTGAAATAGGCTGGTCTCGAACTCCTGACCTCAGGTGATCCACCCACCTTGGCCTCCCAAAGTGCTGGGATTACAGGCAAGAGCCACCATACCCGGTCCAGATGTTTCTCCTTTTAAGAACATACAAGTCTAGGGCAGAGCATGTGGCCCCTCCTTCTCTAAATGGAACTGGAGGCTTTATGCACCAATCAAGGTATGTTGGAACTTGATGTAGTCAAGGGTTGGGGACTTAAAGTTCTCAAGCCTTTTCAGTCCTTATGGGCATGGGGTCACAAGTTATTATGGCTCTAAGAAGTCCCAAAGGGCACGGTCAAAAATTTACTTTGGATGTGGAAATAACTGTCAGATTGGACTATGGACTGATGTGAGTTTATGGGTGGGCCTTTTTGGGCCAATACGTAGGCAATATATTATAATTGATATTGCTGAGTGTTTTGTGGAAAGAGTTGTGTTAAGTATATGTAATTCTTCTCTTGATTGTAAGGGCTATTTCCAGTGGGGGAAATGCCATGATAGAGTAGTGGTAGTTGGTTGAGTAGGTAACCCAGAACCTGCCAGCCTTCTCCAACCCAGTCATGGGGCATAAGTAAAGCAGTATAGGGTTCCATGTTGGGGGCTGGTGAAAGGAGTTCCCTTAGTTGATCAAAAAACCCTGTAGTACTTGATGCTTCCCTGAACCATATCACAAGCTCAATATGGCAACAGTCCTCGTTATTGCTCCTCTTGCAGATATCAAAGTGATCACAGAGTTCATTGTTGAGAAAGAATGGCCTGGTTTGTGGTGGTGGACATGCTAATGCTTTCTTCAGTACCCCTGCATTATTTTTTCAGAGGCTTTTTGGCTTTATAGATTACAATATATGTTCATCTGCTGCCTCATGATAACCTAAACATGTGATTTCTCATCAGTGAATAGGATGAAACCTACAAAAGACTGAAATCTAACCAGAGGTGTCCTGGTATCTTTAAATGATGACATTATTGTGATTGTAAGGGCTATAGACACAGTATTGTCTGTATTTAATAGTCTAATATCTGAGTGACCAGCACTGGAAGATTAATCCTGACAAGAATCAATAGCCAGTCATTTAGATATAGTTCTGTTGAACCATGTGGGTTGGAGCCCAGAGTATAATCTTTGAGCCTGTTCAGGAAAAACTGATGGTTTTAAAACTGCCCTAAAACCAAATTTGGTGCAGAACATTATAAGCTTGTTTAGTATTGGATATATTTCATACACAGAGATCCTGTCAGCTCATTACATAAGATTGCTTGAGGGGGGCGGAGCAAGATGGCCGAATAGGAACAGCTCCAGTCTCCAACTCCCAGCGCGAGCGACACAGAAGACCGGTGATTTCTGCATTTTCAACTGAGGTACTGGGTTCATCTCACTGGGGAGTGCCTGACGATCAGTGCTGGTCAGCTGCTGCAGCCCGACCAGCGAGAGCTGAAGCAGGGCGAGGCATCGCCTCACCTGGGAAGCGCAAGGGGGAAGGGAATCCCTTTTCCTAGCCAGGGGAACTGAGACACACAACACCTGGAAAATCGGGTAACTCCCACCCCAATATTGCGCTTTAAGCAAACAGGCACACCAGGAGATCATATCCCACACCTGGCCGGGAGGGTCCCACGCCCACGGAGCCTCCCTCATTGCTAGCACAGCAGTCTGTGATCTACCGGCAAGGCAGCAGCGAGGCTGGGGGAGGGGCGCCCGCCATTGCTGAGGCTTAAGTAGGTAAACAAAGCTGCTGGGAAGCTCCAACTGGGTGGAGCTCACAGCAGCTCAAGGAAACCTGCCTGTCTCTGTAGACTCCACCTCTGGGGACAGGGCACAGCTACACAACAACAACAACAACAAAAAAGCAGCAGAAGCCTCTGCAGACGCAAACGACTCTGTCTGACAGCTTTGAAGAGAGCAGTGGATCTCCCAACACGGAGGTTGAGATCTGAGAAGGGACAGACTGCCTGCTCAAGTGGGTCCCTGACCCCTGAGTAGCCTAACTGGGAGACATCCCCCACTAGGGGCAGTCTGACACCCCACACCTCACAGGGTGGAGTACACCCCTGAGAGGAAGCTTCCAAAGCAAGAATCAGACAGGTACACTCGCTGTTCAGAAATATTCTATCTTCTGCAGCCTCTGCTGCTGATACCCAGGCAAACAGGGTCTGGAGTGGACCTCAAGCAATCTCCAACAGACCTACAGCTGAGGGTCCTGACTGTTAGAAGGAAAACTATCAAACAGGAAGGACACCTACACCAAAACCCCATCAGTACATCACCATCATCAAAGACCAGAGGCAGATAAAACCACAAAGATGGGGAAAAAGCAGGGCAGAAAAGCTGGAAATTCAAAAAATAAGAGCACATCTCCCCCGGCAAAGGAGCGCAGCTCATCGCCAGCAACGCATCAAAGCTGGACGGAGAATGACTTTGACGAGATGAGAGAAGAAGGCTTCAGTCCATCAAATTTCTCAGAGCTAAAGGAGGAATTACGTACCCAGCGCAAAGAAACTAAAAATCTTGAAAAAAAAGTGGAAGAATTGACGGCTAGACTAATTAATGCAGAGAAGGTCATAAACGAAATGAAAGAGATGAAAACCATGACACGAGAAATACGTGACAAATGCACAAGCTTCAGTAACCGACTCGATCAACTGGAAGAAAGAGTTTCAGCGATTGAGGATCAAATGAATGAAATGAAGCGAGAAGAGAAACCAAAAGAAAAAAGAAGAAAAAGAAATGAACAAAGCCTGCAAGAAGTATGGGATTATGTAAAAAGACCAAATCTACGTCTGATTGGGGTGCCTGAAAGTGAGGGGGAAAATGGAACCAAGTTGGAAAACACTCTTCAGGATATCATCCAGGAGAACTTCCCCAACCTAGTAGGGCAGGCCAACATTCAAATCCAGGAAATACAGAGAACGCCACAAAGATACTCCTCGAGAAGAGCAACTCCAAGACACATAATTGCCAGATTCACCAAAGTTGAAATGAAGGAAAAAATCTTAAGGGCAGCCAGAGAGAAAGGTCGGGTTACCCACAAAGGGAAGCCCATCAGACTCACAGCAGATCTCTCGGCAGAAACTCTCCAAGCCAGAAGAGAGTGGGGGCCAATATTCAACATTCTTAAAGAAAAGAATTTTAAACCCAGAATTTCATATCCAGCCAAACTAAGTTTCATAAGTGAAGGAGAAATAAAATCCTTTACAGATAAGCAAATGCTTAGAGATTTTGTCACCACTAGGCCTGCCTTACAAGAGACCCTGAAGGAAGCACTCAACATGGAAAGGAACAACCAGTACCAGCCATCTCAAAAACATGCCAAAATGTAAAGACCATCGAGGCTAGGAAGAAACTGCATCAACTAACGAGCAAAATAACCAGTTAATATCATAATGGCAGGATCAATTTCACACATAACAATCTTAACCTTAAATGTAAATGGACTAAATGCTCCAATGAAAAGACACAGACTGGCAAACTGGATAAAGAGTCAAGACCCATCAGTCTGCTGTATTCAGGAGACCCATCGCACACGCAGAGACATACATAGGCTCAAAATAAAGGGATGGAGGAAGATTTACCAAGCAAATGGAGAACAAAAAAAAGCAGGGGTTGCAATCCTAGTCTCTGATAAAACAGACTTTAAACCATCAAAGATCAAAAGAGACAAAGAAGGCCATTACATAATGGTAAAGGGATCAATTCAACAGGAAGAGCTAACTATCCTAAATATATATGCACCCAATACAGGAGCACCCAGATTCATAAAGCAAGTCCTTAGAGACTTACAAAGAGACTTAGACTCCCATACAATAATAATGGGAGACTTCAACACTCCACTGTCAACATTAGACAGATCAACAAGACAGAAAGTTAACAAGGATATCCAGGAATTGAACTCATCTCTGCAGCAAGCAGACCTAATAGACATCTATAGAACTCTCCACCGCAAATCAACAGAATATACATTCTTCTCAGCACCACATCGTACTTACTCCAAAATTGACCATATAATTGGAAGTAAAGCACTCCTCAGCAAATGTACAAGAACAGAAATTATAACAAACTGTCTCTCAGACCACAGTGCAATCAAACTAGAACTCAGGACTAAGAAACTCAATCAAAACCGCTCAACTACATGGAAACTGAACAACCTGCTCCTGAATGACTACTGGGTACATAACA